>NC_079192.1:27758858-27861358 GCF_029499605.1 Hyla sarda | reverse complement strand
AGATGTTGCAAAACTACAACACCCATCATGCCCGGACAGCCGTTGGCTGTCCGGGCATGCTGGGAGTTGTAGTTTTGCAACATGTGGAAGTCCGCAGGTTGAAGACCACTGGTATAGGAAGTTGTACTCGCCTGTCCCCGCCGCTCTGGACCGTCACCGCTGCCCTGGATGTCGCCCTCCATCGCTGTCGCTGCGTCCCCGGGGTGTCTTCGACGCTCCGGCAAGGCCTCTGCTTCCCCGGCATCCTCGCTCTCCGTCGCCACCATCACGTCGCTATGCACGCCGCTCCTATTGGATGACGGGACGGCGTGCGCAGCGACGTGATGATGACGATGGAGAGCGCCGACGATGCAGGGGATCCAGAAGAGGACGCGCCGGAGCCCCGAGGACAGGTAAGTGATCGTCAGCGGACCACACGGGGCACCGTAAACGGCTATCCGGTGTCAGCTGAAGCAGTCTGCGCTGCCGGATAGCTGTTTATGCGATGGCCCAGACATACAAAAGCATTGTATGTTGATGCTGCCTTCAACATGTGATGGCCTCTGAGAGATCATCGTATGTTGAAATGATCGTATGTTGGGGCCATCGTAGGTCGGGGGGGTCACTGTAATAGGAACATTCTAATAACGTTCACCATCTAATTAGATCATCTCCCATTTGAGCTCCATGGGGGGATATTTATCAAAACCTGTGGAGAGGAAAAGTTGCTGAGTTGCCCATAGCAACCAATCAGATCGCTGCTTTCATTTTTCACAGGCCTTTTCAAAAATGAAAGAAGTGATCTGATTGGTTGCTATGGGCAACTCATCAACTAAACAAAATGAAAACTAAAGAGCTCTCCATTAGTCATTGTTCTCATTGACCACAGTAACATTTGGCCAGGCACCAGCTATGACAATGTAGTTCTGCTCACACAGGATTGTTGGGACCGGATCCTTATCCTCACCATAAACTCAGAAAAGTTCCATTGCTTAAAGGAAAAGTGTCACATATTTGCTCCCGCACTATCCACAGGTACTGACAGATAGTGCGGGAGACGCTGATTCCTACAATCCCTACCTTGGCCAGATCCGTCCGGCCGTTCGCCCGCAATCTTAGTTTTATTATATGTGGAAATCTGTCTGTAACTGGCACGGGTGGGGTTTATGCAGCTTAACTTGCACTGACGTCAGCGCCGCCCGTCCGCAGCGCCGCCCGCTTATAAATATTCATCCCCCCTCCCTCCAGCTCTCCCTCTCTTCGCCGCTCCTAACTGGAGGGAGGGGGGATGAATATTCATAAGCGGGCAGCGCTGCGGACGGACGGCGCTGACGTCAGTGCAAGTTAAGCTGCAGAAACCCCACCCGTGCCAGTTACAGACAGATTTTTTTATTTTTACATTTTCGTTTTTCCCTCCTCGCCTTCAAATAATCATAACGCTTTTATATTTTCATCCACAGACTAGTATGAGGGCTTGTTTTTTGCACAACCAGTTGTCCGTTGTATTGCCATCACTCACTTCACCATAAAATGTATGGCGCAAACAAAAAAATACTATTTGTGTGGTGAAATTAAAAAGAAAACCCGCAATTTTGCTAATTTTGGAAGGTTTCGTTTTCACGCCGTACAATTTATGGTAAAAATGACATGTTTTCTTTATTCTTTGGGTCAATACGATTAAAATGATACCCATGGCTAGATACCGTATATACTCGAGTATAAGCCGACCCGAGTATAAGCCGAGACCCCTAATTTCAACCCAAAATCCCAGGAAAAGTTATTGACTCGAGTATAAGCCTAGGGTGGGAAATACCTCATCCCCCCCTGTCATCATCCAGACCCGTCATTAACATCCTCATCATCATCCCATTGTCATCATCCCACACATCCCCCCTTCATCATCCCCTTATCATCCCACACATCCCCCCTTCATCATCCCCTTGTCATCATCCCACACATCCCCCCTTCATCATCCCCTTGTCATCATCCCACACATCCCCCCTTCATCATCCCCTTATCATCCCACACATCCCCCCTTCATCATCCCCTTATCATCCCGCACATCCCCCCTTCATCATCCCCTTATCATCCCACACATCCCCCCTTCATCATCCCCTTGTAATCATCCCACACACCCCCTTCATCATCCCCACCCCCCTTCATCATCCTCTTCTCATCATTCGCCCTCAGTGGTCTTCAACCTGCGGACCTCCAGAGGTTTCAAAACTACAACTCCCAGCAAGCCCGGGCAGCCATCGGCTGTCCGGGCTTGCTGGGAGTTGTAGTTTTGAAACCTCCGGAGGTCCGCAGGTTGAAGACCACTGCGGCCTTCAACATCATCCAGCCCCCTCTCACCCCCTTTAGTTCTGAGTACTCACCTCCGCTCGGTGCTGGTCTGGTCCTGCAGGGCTGTCCGGAGAGGAGGTGGTCCGGTGAGGAGGTGGTCCGGGCTGCTATCTTCACCGGGGGCGCCTCTTCTCCGCGCTTCCGGCCCGGAATAGAGGCGTTGCCTTGACAATGACGCAGGAGTACGTTGGCGATGAACGCACCTCTGCGTCGTTGTCACGGCAACGTGACTATTCTGAGGCCGGGCCCGAAGCGCTTAGAAGAGGCCTCCCCGGTGAAGATAGCAGCCCGGAACCACTATCCCACCGGACCACCTCCTCACCGGACAGTCCTGCAGGACCGGACCAGCGCCGAGCGGAGGTGAGTATTCAGAACTAAAGGGGGTGAGAGGGGGCTGGATGATGTTGAAGGCCGCAGTGGTCTTCAACCTGCGGACCTCCGGAGGTTTCAAAACTACAACTCCCAGCAAGCCCGGACAGCCGATGGCTGCCCGGGCTTGCTGGGAGATGTAGTTTTGAAACCTCTGGAAGTCCGCAGGTTGAAGACCACTGCGGGTGGGGGGAGTTCACTCGAGTATAAGCCGAGGGGGGTGTTTTCAGCACGAAAAATCCTGCTGAAAAACTCGGCTTATACTCGAGTATATACGGTACTTTTCTATTACTGTTGCGCTTAAAAAAAATCGCAAACTTTTTAACCAAATTAGTACGTTTAAAATCCCCCTATTTTGAAGACCTATAACTTTTTCATTTTTCCGTATAAGCGGCGGGTTGAGGGCTCACTTTTTGCGCCGTGATGGGTACTTTTTATTGATACCATATTTGTTTATATAGAACTTTTAATAAAATGTTATTAAAAAAAAGCAGCTATTTTGGACTTTTTTTTTCTTTGCGTTCACGCCGTTCACCGTACGGTATCATTGACATTTTATTTTAATATTTCAGATATTTACGCATGCGGCGATACCAAATACGTATATAAAATATATTTTTTAACACTTTTTGGGGGTGAAATAGGGAAAATGGGACAATTTACATTTTTATTGGGGAGGGGGGTTTTTCAAATTTTATTTACTTTATTTTTTTTACTTTTTTCTCTTTTATTTTTACACATTAATAGTCCCCATAGGGGACCATTTATAGCAATCACTCGATTGCTAATACTGTTCAGTGCTATGTATAGGACATAGCACTGATCAGGGTTATCGGTCATCTTCTGCTCTGGTCTGCGGGAAGGCAGATCAGAGCAGAAGACGCTGGGAAGGCAGCGGAGGCAGGTGAGGGGACCTCCGTCTGCCGTGCTGGATGATCGAATCGCTGTGGCAGCGCTGCGGGCGATCCGATCATCCATTTTAATGCCAGCGATGCTGCAGATGCCGTGATCTGTATTGATCACGGAATCTGAGGGATCGCGGGTGTCCGCCATTACAGGCGGGTCCTTGGCTGCAATCAGCAGCCGGGACCTGCCGCGCATGATCCGGGCATCGCTCCGATGCTCGCGGTAATTCTTAGGACGTAAATGTACGTCCTGGTGCGTTAAGTACCACCTCAAACAGGACGTCCTGCGTCGTTAAGGGGTTAAGCTGCAGAAGCCCCGCCCGTGCCAGTTACAGCCAGATTTCCACACATAATAAAACTAAGATTGCGGACGAATGGCCGGGCGGATCCGGGAAAGGTAGGGATCGTAGGAATTAGCTTCTCCCGCACTATCCGTCAGTACCTGTGGATAGTGCGGGAGCAAATATGTGACAGTTTTCCTTTAAATTAAAAAAAAGGAGGATAGCACCTTGTGTATCACCATTAGCGTAGATTACGGTAACCCCCCCGGGAGTGGAAACTAAACTGTAGCTGCTCACCTTACAACATATATAAATAGGCCTATCACCCCTAATTTATGGGGTTGTGGAAGCATTAGAGGAAAACTGCTGTGACGGTCGACCACGTTTTTGCCTGCGGTCGGGAAACCGCATACGGCTGAAAAAGCAGCCGACCGGAGGCTGCGGTTCACTCCGGTCGGCTCATAGACATAAATTAACTACAGTTCCTGAATACGGCTGAGTGCGGGTGCTGCGATTAAGCCCCGCCCACCCCTCCTCCCAGCCGTATACGGGAACCGTAGTTCAAATCGTAGTGTGAACCCGGCCTAACACGGATTGCATCAGCCACTATAGATACCATAAATCCAAAGGTAAGTGATAATACCAAAATCATAAAATGAAAAAGGTAAGTATACACAATATGTATCTGACAAACCCTGTCCCCCAATGACTCAGGGAGGGATGCAAGTAGGGACAACAGAGGGACCGGCACCATCCAATGATGTCACATTTACTTCCCTCAACTTAGTTCCATTGCTGGAAACCAAGTTTTAGGTGAAAGCTGAGAGATTAAAGGGGTACTCCGGTGGAAAACATTTTGCTTGAATCAACTGGTGCCAGAAAGTTATGCAGATGTGTAAATTACTTCTATTTAAAAATCTTAATCCTTCCAGTACTTATCAGCTGCTGTATACTACAGAGTAAGTTCTTCTCTTTTTGAATGTCTTTTCTGTCTGATCACAGTGCTCTCCGCTGACACCTCTGTCCATGTCAAGAACTGTCCAGAGCAGGAGAGGTTTGCTATGGGGATTTGCTCCTGCTCTGGACAGTTCCTGACACGGGCAGAGGTGACAGCAGAGAGCACTGTGGACAGACAGAAAGGAAATTCAAAAAGAAAATAATTTCCTCTGTAGTATACAGCAGCTGATAAGTACTGAAAGGATTAGGATTTTTAAACAGAAGTAACTTAAAAATCTGTTTAGCTTTCTGATACCAGTTGATTTAAAAAAAAAAATAATAATTCCACTGGAGTACCCCTTTAAAGTGGTGGTGTAGCCATCTATATAGCTGGAGTTACCAAGAACCACCTTAACTGAGTTGAGTCAGGATATGGAAGTCAAAGTCATAGCTAGAAGATGAACCTAAAGAGGATTGGAACCTAAATGTAACCAAAAGAAACATCAAGGAGGAAACTGAACTTAGAACTACAGGAGGTTTCAGAATCAGGGTCAATAGTAAAGTTGAAAATCAGGAAAATGTCTAGACCCAGACCTTAAAGGGGTACTCCGCTGCTCAGCATATGGAACAAACTGTTCCGAATGCTGGAGCCGGGAGCTCGTGACGCCATAGCCCCGCACCGTCATGACATCAAGTCCCGTCCCCTCAATGCAAGTCTATGGGAGGGGGCGTGACTGCCGTCACGCCCCCTCCCATAGACTTGCATTGAGGGGGCGGAGCGTAACGTCATGAGGGGTTTTGTTCCGAATGCTGAGCAGCGGAGTACCCCTTTAACAACAAGGACTCGCTCACAGTATGAAAGTTTCACTTGGAACATCCAAGAGGAGATTCTACGTGAATTACACTTGCAGCAGCCTCACATTGACTTTAATGGTAGGCTGCTGCACTCTTCACGCTGCATCATTTCTCCAGCATAATTTCCGACACGGATCTGGTTTCCACCGAAAATAAAAATCTGTTCATATGAGGAAAGGCCCAATAGTCAATGGTGCATATTCCAATCAAAATAAGTGCCCATTCTATGCCATTTTGCATAGCGCCGATTCTGCGGGGAAATTTTTTTGGGAATATTCCGGAAATCCCTCAGTGTGAACAAGCCATAAGATCTGATCATAGGGGGACATGATGAGGAAAGATGGGTGACTACTGTGAAATGGCAAGGAGAGGTAATAGATTTTTGGGCTTCTACTACACATGAAACACTGCCTTACCGTCAATTTAACATTGCCAAAGAAGTTGTTATTGCTGTCCACTGAGACTTTGCTTGTAACTAAATTAAATCTCTTTCGGGGAAAGTCTTGGATTGTGAGGTCAGCAACAAACGCAGTCCCCTGTCCATCTACTATAATGGTCTCTTCACTGTCCACACGCAGAACGTTGGGTGTTATCAGGCTGCAACTGGTGGAAGAAATACATGGAGAGAAAAGATCAGTAGTTTATATATTCCATAAAATATTCCCATTCTTGTATAAAATTTGGTTTGTCCAAGATTAGAATAATGGGTCTGTCCTGATTTCTCATGAAATTTTGGTAGATAGATAGATATGAGATGGATTGATAGATAGATATGAGATAGATAGATATGAAATAGATAGATAGATAGATATGAGATAGATAGATATATATAGATATGAAATAGATAGATAGATATGAGATAGATAGATATGAGATAGATTGATAGATAGATATGAGATAGATAGATATGAAATAGATAGATAGATAGATATGAGATAGATAGATATATATAGATATGAAATAGATAGATAGATATGAGATAGATAGATATGAGATAGATAGATAGCGCTGCGGAATCTGTAGGCGCTATATAAATAAATAAATATGAGATAGATCGATAGATAGATATGAGATAGATGGATAGAAAGATAGATATGAGACAGACAGATAAATAGATATGAGATAGATAGATATGAGACAGATAGATAGAGATGAGATAGATAGATATGAGATAGATGGATAAATAAATAGACATGAGATAGATAGATAGATAGATAGATAGATATTGGATAGCTAGATTGATAGATATGAGATATATATGAGATAGATATGAGATAGATAGATAGCAAACAAAATGTAGAGCAGCGCCCAAGTAGATAGTAGATGGTGCAGGCAGCGATGAAAAGATCCTAGGTCAAGGTAGGTAACACATTCAAGAAGAGGCTGCAGCACTCAAGGTTATGAGTGTAAAAAAGGTGTTTATTCCATATCAATACAAAAAGTGCAACGTTTCTGCTGCCAATGCAGCCTTTTTCAAGCAACAAACAGTGATCACATGGGTGCTATATATATGTAAATGCACAAACAAATCAATAAAGTGACTAATCAAACAATTAAGAGGTATATACCATATAAAGTGCAATAGGATATAGGGTAAAAGCTACCACTATAATGGTAAAGTGCATAGTGGACCGTGTATGTTAAAAGCACACTAAAACTTTACAAAGGCCACGTTTTACAGACAAGAATATCACAATACAGTAATTGCATCATTAAGTTCAAACATGTGTTACATAATTAATAGCAATACGGGAGGCGGGATGGTTCAGTTGCACTCACCCTATATGTTATATTCAGATCATGCATACAGTGTAACCAGCGATGCAGCATGGGCGTCCGCGCGCGCGGCCACGTGACACGCCAAATCACATGATCCTCCTCCACCGCGTCACGTGTCCGCGGGTACTTCCGGCCATGCGCACCGACATGTAAACAATGAACGGCTACATTGGAACAAATGCGCATGTGCGCATGTCCAACAATATGACTCTAAGTGCGGTTCGCAACGGCCGCAAAAGAAGTCAGAATAGAGTCTGAGAAGTAGCAGGTATAAGGAAAAAATAATTGGAATAAGATAAATTCAACAGAGAAAATGTGTAGAGTAATAGAATGAAGTATAAGTGGAATAGAGAAAAAAAAGGAAAAATAAAAATGAAGAATAGATAAATAAATAAAATAATACAGGTGAAATAAGGAAAAATAAATAAATGTAAAAGTAAAATTAAGAATGAAAGAAAATTGAGGTTAAATAAATATAAAAATATATATATAAAAAATATGTAAAAAATAAAAAATAAAAAAATGTATATAAAAAATAAAATAAAATATAAAGTAAAGTAAAAATGTAAATAAAAATAAAGATAAAATGAAAAATAATATAAGATAAATAGAAATGGACAAAGATGCACATTACTGTCTGTTAACCAGGCATGTATATCAATCACTCAGGGCCAAAAATGTTTTTTTTATAAATGTAGTAGTACCTCTGTGCCTATTATAGGGCCACCCAGGAAGGTGGTGTATCCTCACCCAGGTGAGCCCGACCACAGGAGACGTGAAGGCGTAATTAAACGTCATCTCGCCAACTATGGAAGGCCAAATCATGAGGTTGGGTCACCCCCTTTAATGGCCACTGCATCCATAAAGTCATCCGTACTTTATCAGACTAGTGCTCTATGTGTCCAAAAGAAAATATAAATAAATGATTAAAATAAAATAAAATAAAATGAAAATAGATAGATTGGATAGATTGATAGATAGATAGATATTGGATAGATTGATAGATATGAGATAGATAGATATGAAATAGATATGAGATCGATAGATATGAGATAGATAGATAGATATGAGATAGATAGATATGAGATAGATATATAGATATGAGATAGATAGATATCAGATAGATAGATAAATAAATAGACATTAGATAGATAGATAGATAGATAGATAGATAGATATTGGATATATAGATAGATAGATTGATAGATAGATATGAGATAGATGGAGAGATAGATAGATAGATAGATATTAAATAGATATAAGATAGATAGATATGAGATAGATAGATAGATAGATAGATATGAGATAGATAGATATGAGATAGATAGATAAATAAATAGACATTAGATAGATAGATAGATAGATAGATAGATAGATATTGGATAGATAGATAGATTGATAGATAGATATGAGATAGATAGAGAGATAGATAGATAGATAGATATGAAATAGATATGAGATAGGTAGATATGAGATAGATAGATAGATATGAGATAGATAGATAGATATGAGATAGATAGATAGATAGATATGAGATAGATAGATAAATAAATAGACATTAGATAGATAGATAGATATTGGATAGATAGATAGATAGATAGATAGATAGATAGATAGATAGATAGATATGAAATAGATATGAGATAGGTAGATATGAGATAGCTACATAGATAGATGTGGAAAAACTGCAGCACTCTAGTCCATGAAAAAATGTGTGGCTTTATTCAACCAAACATCAGGAGTAGCGACGTTTCAGTCGTCTCACACGGCCATTGTCAAGCAGTGACTAGTACACGATGCAGGGTATATATAATACACAGCATATACATAGGACGCCTGCCACATATAAAATAAAATACAATGAAAACATCTAACACAGCAAAAAGTCTGTATATCAAAAAAAGTTCATAATTAGCGTGCAGGTGATGAACGTGATTAGTGTACCTTCTTAGGAGGAGCTTCATCACACATATCTCGCTCACCGGAACAACACGAGGACGCTGTGTAGTATACAGTGCATCCATGCTTGCACCGCATCTGGTAAGCACTGGAAGTGACTTCATGTAAACAAAGGGCACATGTGAGACTCCGCGCCATCTTGGGACCGGGAAATACCTTCCTGTCAAGTGTTACGCTTCATTTTCATGCAAGCCTTTACTAGTTATTGTTACGCCGAGCGCTCCGGGTCCCCGCTCCTCCCCGGAGCGCTCGCTTCACTCCCTCCGCTGCAGCGCTCCGGTCACGTCCTCTGACCCGGGGCGCTGCGATCCTGCTGCCAGCCGGGATGCGATTCGCGATGCGGGTAGCGCCCGCTCGCGATGCGCACCCCGGCTCCCCTACCTGACTCGCTCCCCGTCTGTTCTGTCCCAGCGCGCGCGGCCCCGCTCCCTAGGGCGCGCGCGCGCCGGGTCTCTGCGATTTAAAGGGCCACTGCGCCGCTGATTGGCGCAGTGGTTCCAATTAGGGTTTTCACCTGTGCACTTCCCTATATTACCTCACTTCCCTTGCACTCCCTTGCCGGATCTTGTTGCCTTAGTGCCAGTGAAAGCGTTCCTTGTGTGTTCCTTGCCTGTGTTTCCAGACCTTCTGCCGTTGCCCCTGACTACGATCCTTGCTGCCTGCCCCGACCTTCTGCTACGTCCGACCTTGCTTCTGCCTACTCCCTTGTACCGCGCCTATCTTCAGCAGCCAGAGAGGTGAGCCGTTGCTAGTGGATACGACCTGGTCACTACCGCCGCAGCAAGACCATCCCGCTTTGCGGCGGGCTCTGGTGAAAACCAGTAGTGGCTTAGAACCGGTCCACTAGCACGGTCCACGCCAATCCCTCTCTGGCACAGAGGGTCCACTACCTGCCAGCCGGCATCGTGACAGTAGATCCGGCCATGGATCCCGCTGAAGTTCCTCTGCCAGTTGTCGCTGACCTCACCACGGTGGTCGCCCAGCAGTCACAACAGATAGCGCAACAAGGCCAACAGCTGTCTCAACTGACCGTTATGCTACAACAGTTGCTACCACAGCTTCAGCAGTCATCTCCTCCGCCAGCTCCTGCACCTCCTCCGCAGCGAGTGGCCGCTCCTGGGATACGCTTATCCTTGCCGGATAAATTTGATGGGGACTCTAAGTTTTGCCGTGGCTTTCTTTCCCAATGTTCCCTGCATCTGGAGATGATGTCGGACCTGTTTCCCACTGAAAGGTCTAAGGTGGCTTTCGTAGTCAGTCTTCTGTCCGGAAAAGCCCTGTCATGGGCCACACCGCTCTGGGACCGCAATGACCCCGTCACTGCCTCTGTACACTCCTTCTTCTCGGAAATCCGAAGTGTCTTTGAGGAACCTGCCCGAGCCTCTTCTGCTGAGACTGCCCTGTTGAACCTGGTCCAGGGTAATTCTTCCGTTGGCGAGTATGCCGTACAATTCCGTACACTTGCTTCAGAATTGTCCTGGAATAATGAGGCCCTCTGCGCGACCTTCAAAAAAGGCCTATCCAGCAACATTAAAGATGTTCTGGCCGCACGAGAAATTCCTGCTAATCTACATGAACTTATTCACCTAGCCACTCGCATTGACATGCGTTTTTCTGAAAGGCGTCAGGAACTCCGCCAAGATATGGACTCTGTTCGCACGAGGCATTTCGTCTCCTCGGCTCCTCTCTCCTCTGGTCCCCTGCAATCTGTTCCTGTGCCTCCCGCCGTGGAGGCTATGCAGGTCGACCGGTCTCGCCTGACACCTCAAGAGAGGACACGACGCCGTATGGAGAACCTCTGCCTGTACTGTGCTAGTACCGAACACTTCCTGAGGGATTGTCCTATCCGTCCTCCCCGCCTGGAAAGACGTACGCTGACTCCGCACAAAGGTGAGACAGTCCTTGATGTCTACTCTGCTTCTCCACGTCTTACTGTGCCTGTGCGGATGTCTGCCTCTGCCTTCTCCTTCTCTACAGTGGCCTTCTTGGACTCTGGATCTGCAGGAAATTTTATTTTGGCCTCTCTCGTCAACAGGTTCAACATCCCAGTGACCAGTCTCGCCAGACCCCTCTACATCAATTGTGTAAATAATGAAAGATTGGACTGTACCATACGTTTCCGCACGGAGCCCCTTCTTATGAGCATCGGATCTCATCATGAGAGGATTGAACTTTTGGTCCTCCCCAATTGCACCTCGGAGATTCTCCTTGGACTTCCCTGGCTTCAACTTCATTCCCCAACCCTGGATTGGTCCACTGGGGAGATCAAGAGTTGGGGGTCCTCTTGTTCCAAGAACTGTCTAAAACCGGTTCCCAGTAACCCTTGCCGTAACTCTGTGGTTCCTCCAGTAACCGGTCTCCCTAAGGCCTATAGGGACTTCGCGGATGTTTTCTGCAAAAAACAAGCTGAGACTCTACCTCCTCACAGGCCTTATGATTGCCCTATCGACCTCCTCCCGGGTACTACTCCACCCCGGGGCAGAATTTATCCTCTCTCTGCCCCAGAGACTCTTGCCATGTCCGAATACGTCCAGGAGAATCTAAAAAAGGGCTTTATCCGTAAATCCTCCTCTCCTGCCGGAGCCGGATTTTTCTTTGTGTCCAAAAAAGATGGCTCCCTACGTCCTTGCATTGACTACCGCGGTCTTAATAAAATCACGGTTAAGAACCGCTACCCCCTACCCCTCATCTCTGAACTCTTTGATCGCCTCCAAGGTGCCCACATCTTCACTAAATTGGACTTAAGAGGCGCCTATAACCTCATCCGCATCAGAGAGGGGGACGAGTGGAAAACGGCATTTAACACCAGAGATGGACACTTTGAGTATCTGGTCATGCCCTTTGGACTGTGCAATGCCCCTGCCGTCTTCCAAGACTTTGTCAATGAAATTTTTCGTGATCTGTTATACTCCTGTGTTGTGGTATATCTGGACGATATCCTAATTTTTTCTGCCAATCTAGAAGAACACCGCCAGCATGTCCGTATGGTTCTTCAGAGACTTCGTGACAACCAACTCTATGCCAAAATTGAGAAATGTCTGTTTGAATGCCAATCTCTTCCTTTTCTAGGATATTTGGTCTCTGGCCAGGGACTACAGATGGATCCAGATAAACTCTCTGCCGTCTTAAATTGGCCACGCCCCTCCGGACTCCGTGCTATCCAACGCTTTTTGGGGTTCGCCAATTATTACAGGCAATTTATTCCACATTTTTCTACCATTGTGGCTCCTATCGTGGCTTTAACCAAAAAAAATGCTGATCCCAAGTCCTGGCCTCCTCAAGCAGAAGACTCCTTTAAACGACTCAAGTCTGCCTTTTCTTCGGCTCCCGTGCTCTCCAGACCTGACCCTTCCAAACCCTTCCTATTGGAGGTTGATGCCTCCTCAGTAGGAGCTGGAGCTGTTCTTCTACAAAAAAATTCTTCCGGGCATGCTGTCACTTGTGGTTTTTTCTCTAGGACCTTCTCTCCAGCGGAGAGGAACTACTCCATCGGGGATCGAGAGCTTCTAGCCATTAAATTAGCACTTGAGGAATGGAGGCATCTGCTGGAGGGATCAAGATTTCCTGTTATTATCTACACCGACCACAAGAACCTCTCCTACCTCCAGTCGGCCCAACGGCTGAATCCTCGCCAGGCCCGGTGGTCTCTGTTCTTTGCCCGATTTAATTTTGAGATTCACTTTCGTCCTGCCGATAAGAACATTAGGGCCGATGCTCTCTCTCGTTCCTCGGATGCCTCAGAAGTTGATCTCCCTCCGCAACACATCATTCCACCTGACTGCCTGATCTCCACTTCTCCTGCCTCCATCAGGCAGACTCCTCCAGGAAAGACCTTTGTTTCTCCACGCCAACGCCTCGGAATCCTCAAATGGGGTCACTCCTCCCATCTCGCAGGTCATGCGGGCATCAAGAAATCTGTGCAACTCATCTCCCGCTTCTATTGGTGGCCGACTCTGGAGACGGATGTTGGGGACTTTGTGCGAGCCTGCACTATCTGTGCCCGGGATAAGACTCCTCGCCAGAAGCCCGCTGGTTTTCTTCATCCTCTGCCTGTCCCCGAACAGCCTTGGTCTCTGATTGGTATGGATTTTATTACTGATTTACCCCCTTCCCGTGGCAACACCGTTATTTGGGTGGTCGTTGATCGATTCTCCAAAATGGCACATTTCATCCCTCTTCCTGGTCTTCCTTCTGCGCCTCAGTTGGCTAAACAATTTTTTGTACACATTTTTCGTCTTCACGGGTTGCCTACGCAGATTGTCTCGGATAGAGGGGTCCAATTCGTGTCTAAATTCTGGAGAGCTCTCTGTAAACAACTCAAGATTAAATTAAATTTTTCCTCTGCATATCATCCCCAGTCCAATGGACAAGTAGAAAGAATTAACCAGATCCTGGGTGATTATTTGCGACATTTTGTTTCCTCCCGCCAGGATGACTGGGCAGATCTCCTTCCATGGGCCGAATTCTCGTATAACTTCAGGGTCTCTGAATCTTCCTCCAAATCCCCATTTTTCGTGGTGTACGGCCGTCACCCTCTTCCCCCCCTCCCTACCCCCTTGCCCTCTGGTCTGCCCGCTGTGGATGAAATTTCTCGTGACCTTTCCATTATATGGAGAGAGACCCAAAATTCTCTCTTACAGGCTTCTTCACGCATGAAGAGGTTCGCGGATAAGAAAAGAAGAGCTCCCCCCGTTTTTTCCCCTGGAGACAAGGTATGGCTCTCCGCTAAATATGTCCGCTTCCGTGTCCCTAGCTACAAGTTGGGACCACGCTATCTTGGTCCTTTCAAAATTTTGTGTCAAATTAATCCTGTCTCTTATAAACTTCTTCTTCCTCCTTCTCTTCGTATCCCTAATGCCTTTCACGTCTCTCTTCTCAAACCACTCATCCTCAACCGTTTTTCTCCCAAATCTGTTCCTCCCACTCCTGTTTCCGGCTCCTCGGACGTCTTCTCGGTCAAGGAAATTTTGGCTGCCAAAAAGGTCAGAGGGAAAAATTTTTTTTTAGTAGACTGGGAGGGTTGTGGTCCTGAAGAGAGATCCTGGGAACCTGAGGACAACATCCTTGACAAAAGTCTGCTCCTCAGGTTCTCAGGCTCCAAGAAGAGGGGGAGACCCAAGGGGGGGGGTACTGTTACGCCGAGCGCTCCGGGTCCCCGCTCCTCCCCGGAGCGCTCGCTTCACTCCCTCCGCTGCAGCGCTCCGGTCACGTCCTCTGACCCGGGGCGCTGCGATCCTGCTGCCAGCCGGGATGCGATTCGCGATGCGGGTAGCGCCCGCTCGCGATGCGCACCCCGGCTCCCCTACCTGACTCGCTCCCCGTCTGTTCTGTCCCGGCGCGCGCGGCCCCGCTCCCTAGGGCGCGCGCGCGCCGGGTCTCTGCGATTTAAAGGGCCACTGCGCCGCTGATTGGCGCAGTGGTTCCAATTAGGGTTTTCACCTGTGCACTTCCCTATATTACCTCACTTCCCTTGCACTCCCTTGCCGGATCTTGTTGCCTTAGTGCCAGTGAAAGCGTTCCTTGTGTGTTCCTTGCCTGTGTTTCCAGACCTTCTGCCGTTGCCCCTGACTACGATCCTTGCTGCCTGCCCCGACCTTCTGCTACGTCCGACCTTGCTTCTGCCTACTCCCTTGTACCGCGCCTATCTTCAGCAGCCAGAGAGGTGAGCCGTTGCTAGTGGATACGACCTGGTCACTACCGCCGCAGCAAGACCATCCCGCTTTGCGGCGGGCTCTGGTGAAAACCAGTAGTGGCTTAGAACCGGTCCACTAGCACGGTCCACGCCAATCCCTCTCTGGCACAGAGGGTCCACTACCTGCCAGCCGGCATCGTGACAGTTATACAAGTGCATCATGGGGGTGGGGATGTATCCATAATCCGGAGCGCTGTCTCAGAGCGGGGACCCGTTCCGTCAGACATACCGGTCTTTCATCACTCCGAGTGTGGGCCCAATCAGGTGACGGTACTCCGGTTCCCTCGCATTAGAAAGGGACATCCTGGCATCCACATGCCCATGAACTTGCTTGTTGATCTTTTAAAGATAGTCCTAACTAATAACTACTTCAAATTTAACGAGCAGTTCTACATACAATGTGTCGGGACCGCGATGGGGACGAACGTCACACCTACTTATTCAAATGTATACGTTGCCCACCTTGAGGAGGATGTCGTCTTTGTGTCCCAACACTTCAGCCATGTCCTGGGGTGGTGGAGATACATTGACGACATCTTCCTCATCTGGTCCGGTAATGAAAGTCAACTTCAGGCCTTCCACGAATATCTCAATCATATACACAGTAACATCCAGTTCACACTTACCTATTCTTCTACAGCAGTTCAATTCTTAAATACACTGGTATGGATTGAGGGATGCTGTCTGCAGATGGACTTGTTCGTCAAACCTACTGTCAGTAATTCAATCTTAAGGTATGACAGCCAACACCCTAGTCAGATGTTGAGAGCCAAGAGGATAATCAGTTCTGATGAAAAGTTGGAGCCAGCCCTCAACAAGATGGCTTCCAACTTTGCAGATCATGGCTATCCCCGGAATCTCGTTGATCAATGCAAACAGCAGGTTCTAAACATGAAGGAACAGGTGACACACACAAAACAAAAAAGTGGTCTTCCCCCAAGGGTTGCCTTTGTCTCCACATTCTCTGGGATATCAGGAAGAGTGTCAGGAGTCCTACAGAGACACTGGCACATCCTAAGAAACGGATATGAGAAAGTCAAAGAATTTACATACATTACCCCCAATAATGTCCTATCGTAGATCAGGGAACCTTAGGGACCACCTGGTGAGAGCAGACATGTCACTAAAGGGTCCTAAGCAAAGTTTTATTACCAGTGCTAACTTTGGATCTTTCCCCTGTAGGTCCTGTGTGAATTGCCCCCTAATGCAGAAGGGGAACAGGTTTATACACCCCACTACTGCCCTTTGTTTACATGAAGTCACTTCCGGCGCTGACCGGTTGCGGTGCAAGCATGGATGCACTGTATACTACACAGCGTCCTCGTGTTGTTCCTCCTTCTAAGAAGGTACACTAATCACGTTCATCACCTGCACCCTAATTATGAACTTTTTTTGATATACGGACTTTTTGCTGTGTTAGATTTTTTCACTGTATTTTATTTCATATGCGTCCTACGTTTATGCTGTGTATATTTTACGTCCTGTAACATATGATCGGACAACCACTGTGCCTTTCTTTTTCTTAATTGTAAACAATGAATTTCATTAATTGTGTGACACCTGTGTATCATATATACCCTGCACGGTGTAGTAGTCACTGCTTGACAAAGGCCGTGTGAGACGGCTGAAATGTCGCTACTCCTGATGTTTGGTTGAATAAAGCCTCACATTTTTTCATGGACTCCTAGAGTGCTGCTGTTTTTCTACATTGATTTACTGGACTTGCGACCGAGTCATCCAGCCTGCACTAACCTCAACTTTGTTTGCGCTGCCCATTTTCTACTACTAGATGGATAGATAGATAGTCCCCAAGGAGAGCAGCACTCCAAGACATATAGATGCACGGATGCACGCTGCTTGCTGACCCTGGATCCTGGTCCAAATGAGCAGCAGCACTCCAGTCTTGTGAAATGAATGGTGGTCTGTATTCAGACAACAGCGTGTGCGACATTTCGGTTTGCTCACCAAGCCATTTCAAGACTTTTTTCTTTTTTTTTTTAGATAGATATGAGACTGGACAAATGCAAAAGAAAGGTAGTAATTTACAGTCACTGTATATTTTTGCACCTGAATATATAGTAGATGTATATATGTGTAAACTCAAAATGTATGGGGTGAAGTTATACTCACTGTGGCTGCGCGTAGGACCCAATGAATCCATATAGTAGAATGAGGCACAGAGCTCCAAACCCCATGATGCTTCCTGAGGTATGTGCTGTCTTGGAGATGTGGTGGGGGTTATAAAGGATTTTAGGCTGTGCCCCCTCCCTCTGACCTTTTCATAAGAAACAGTAAAGATATAGGGGCAGAGATATGCAAATAACTGACTGCTGGGCAAGTGCAAGGATTTCTAAAGTAATATTTCATAATGTCAAAAAGAGGGAAAGAAGAAAAGAGAGGATCAAACAGATTATACAGATTGCAAACAAAGGAATTATATTAAGAAACAGAAGCTATAGAAACTCCTGGCAGCCTGGCTCCTCCATTTACTTCCTTTTGGCAGAGAGGCAGAGTTAAGTTTGCGGCTTTAAACCTGTATCTAAATATCTTGGTGAAGACAGAGGGGTTTTCCCCACACACAGGGCCTTCATTATGTAGGTACAGTATAGTTCCCCCACATTAGGTGCAGTATAGTCCCCCCACATTAGGTGCAGTATAGTTCCCCCACATTAGGTGCAGTATAGTTCCCCACATTAGGTGCAGTATAGTTCCCCCACATTAGGATGGCAGTATAGTCCCCCACATTAGGTACAGTACAGTTCCCCCACATTAGGTGCAGTATAGTTCCCCCACATTAGGTTGGCAGTATAGTTCCCCACATCAGGTGCAGTATAGTTCCCCACATTAGGTGCAGTATAGTTCCCCCACATTAGGTGCAGTATAGTTCCCCCACATTAGGTGCAGTATAGTTCCCCCACATTAGGTGCAGTATAGTCCCCCACATTAGGTGCAGTATAGTCCCCCACATTAGGTGCAGTATAGTCCCCCCCCACATTAGGTGCAGTATAGTCCCCCCCCCACATTAGGTGCAGTATAGTCCCCCACATTAGGTGCAGTACAGTTCCCCCACATTAGGTGCAGTATAGCTCCCCCACATTAGGTGCAGTATAGTTCCCCACATTAGGTGCAGTATAGCCCCCCCCCCCCACATTAGGTGCAGTATAGACCCCCACATTAGGTGCAGTACAGTTCCCCCACATTAGGTGCAGTATAGCTCCCCCACATTAGGTGCAGTATAGTCCCCCACATTAGGTGCAGTATAGTTCCCCACATTAGGTGCAGTATAGTCCCCCCCCACATTGGGTGCAGTATAGTCCCCCCCCCCCCACATTAGGTGCAGTATAGTCCCCCACATTAGGTGCAGTACAGTTCCCCCACATTAGGTGCAGTATAGTTCCCCACATTAGATTCAGTACAGTTCCCCCACATTAGGTGCAGTATAGTCCCCCACATTAGGTGCAGTATAGTTCCCCACATTAGGTTCAGTACAGTTCCCCCACAGACATACAGCCTGCAGCCATATACAATGCATGTCTGGAGGCTGTATGTCTGTATACTGCCCCACTTCAGTGTTCAAACCACTGCTCCTCCGGTCCAGGGACCCCAGTAGGTCCCGGGAGCGGAGGTCGGAACTCTGAAGATCATGTGCCGCTGGTCACTTACCATGCGCGCGCATCCTCCTCACTGCTCCGCTCTGCTTTTCTTCTGACGTCCCGTGCGTGCACGACCTCCCGGCGACCCCTGCGTTTTTAAAGTTAACGCGGGGGCCGCCGCAGAGAGGTAACCACCGGGACATCCTTGTGTCCTGAAAAGATTTTTCAGGACACAGGGATGCCCCGAGTGTGACGGGGCCCCCTGCGGGCACGGGGCCCGGATCAGGCGCTTCATAGCGCCAATGATGATCCGGCCCTGCCCCCACAAGTAGCCAAGCTACAATGAGGCCCACATTAATGAATATTGGGTACAACTCAGGGCACTTTCTTATAGTGTGGTGTCCCGGTACAGGACCTGGTCATGTCCCTTTGTCTAAAGTCCCCTCAGCCAGAGTCCCTCCATGTCAATAGGGCTCTCCTGTAGGACTAACCCCTAGTCGCCTCATATTAATGTTATTTAATGTATAAATATATATATATATATATATATATATATATATATATATATATATATATTTAATATGTTATATAGGAATACCTTTGTATAGGACCTTAGAGGTCACGTGCCTTTAATTAAATTGTATTATGGTTTAAGGACCTTTAGGTCATGTGATACCCAGAGTTCACTGGTTCAGGATTTACAGGTCTGCTGACCAATGAGCTTTGTCCCACCCCCTTAATATATAAGGGGCTGCAGCCACTAAATTCTCTCTCTCTCTCTCTTTCTGCTGGACTATCAAGCAAGCACATCTCAGCACAAATATTAAATCAAGCTAGGCCTCAAGCCTAAAGTCCAGCAGCCACAAAACCGTGAATTACTCCAAGCTCAATCCTACAAATTCTGTGTGACTACTAGAAACTCAATTCTCCTATAAATAGTAGCACAGTGGCTATTCTTATTCATGTAATTGACCTCCATCTTTTTTCTTATCTTCATTGTTACCCTTTACCCCACCCCTACTCCTGTCTTTTCGGTTGGTAAAGCACTGCAGGATTCTCTTTTGATTCCTCTTGTATGGTTTTTATTATGACTGGACGGACGTTTGTCATCTAGCAAGGGTCTATAAAAGGGAGGTGACCTGTAAGTGCCTGGTATCTACCCTACCCTGGTATCTACCATATTGCAAACTATATTGTCTCCAGTACACCGATAGACACTGTTAGGGATAATGTTACACTGGTTATTATTATGTTGTATTATAATCTGCATTATTAGGATGTGAGAGAATCATGAAGTGAGGTCGTGTGAGACCACGTGGGGTACATGGGAAGACTGGGAGACTGTGCTCTGCATCAAGGACCTGCTGCTGGCCAATAAAGGACAGGAAAATGCTGATATCCATGGGAGCCAGTTACAGATGTGGTAAGGACAGAGTGCGCGAAAGGGAAGTCTAAATATGGCAAGGAGCAGTCTGCCTTCACATTTAGGGGGTGAACCAAGGGGACACCCTCTACTGCTAGGACTTAAAAACTCATTTAAATGTAAAAAAAAAAAAGTAAACACCAAATGAGAGCATACAGAAAACACTGTACCTGACACAACCTCATTGATGCAGTTGTCTTGAGCCTAAGGCCTTAAAGTATTCCTGTCAGATCCCACAAAAAAACTAAACTGTTATATGTTACTCAGTACCTAATACTGACCGTGTACATGTCATTTAATCTATCACCCATATTTCATAAAAACATAGCATATTACAGCTGCCCACTGTCTTTTTCATCTTCCCAGAGGGAGGGTTTGTGTCCTTCTCTTGCCTGCATCCTCCCCCTCCCTCACTCTGCTGACTTACTGCTCTTGGAGGCACCTGGCAGCCCTGCTCTGTAACCATTTCCTTTCTGGTTTTCTGCTGCACACCCACACACACACACTGATTATTGGAGATTGCCTGTACTCTACCACCAAAGACAATATGGTGAGTCTATAATATACATCTTCCTATGTCATTTATGTATGTCATCCTTTGCCAGTAGTGTAATGCCCGGACTTGTAGTTTTGGTATAATTGGAGGTACACTGTTTGGATCACTATTTTTTTTGCAGTAGTGTTGCCTACAGCTTTTGCAAATCTACAACTCCCAGCGTGCCCAGACATCCTTTTGACTGTCCAGGCATGCTTGGAGTTGTGGTTTTGCAACAGCTGGAGGCACATGATTGGTAAAACTCAGTGTTACAGTATTGTTGTTGTTGGCTGTGCTCCTCATGCAGCCTTGTCAATCAGCCATCTTGTGTCCATGACCCTTGGACACCCTCATGCTGATATGAGACTCATCAGTGTCCCAGGAGGTATGGGGACCCCCTAGTGGTGGGATTTTCAAAGGCAGTTTTCTTTAATAAAATTTGAATTTTTTTAAAGTATATTAGAAAAACTATTGTTTTGCCATGATGTATAACATATAAAAAGTTTTTCTATTTGACAATGCCCACTTAATCTGAGGGTAGAGAAAAATGCTTTCATGGGTCCGCCATTTACATGTATTCAGGAAATCAAATGTTCACATTTTTAGTAAACAATGAACTTACAATGAATGGAGGAACAAGGAAGATAAACATCACTAAAGAGATTACAAACATCTTAAATGGAATTATTATGCAAGGTACTGAACCAGCTTTAACCTCTCTGAAGGATTAAAATAGAGACAAAACTTCATGTCACCTGTAAAATCTTCTCTGCGGAACTCCCCTTTAACATGGCAGCTGGTAGCCTAGTGTAAGGCCCCCCCGATCTGCCATGTAAGTAGTCCTATTACTCCCTACAAGCCGAACTTCATAATACGAGAGCAGTACAGTACACTGGAAAACATTTGCAGTGTATTGTATAAGCAGGGCCCCCTTCCCACTTTTTTAGTGGAATTTAAAATTAAAAACAAAAAAAAATGAAGTAAAAAAGTCTAAATTTTTTTCAAGTATTAAACAAACCCCACAAATACTACAAATTTAAAACCCTCCACTTTTGTAAGTCCCAATGATTAAAATATCAAGTTTTACCTTTCGTGGTGGGTGAATAAAAACAAAACAAATTGCCACTAAATGGCAGAATTGCTGTTATTTGGTCACCTGATTCCCCCTAAAAAATGAGATAAGAAAAAAATATCAAAAGTCCCCGAAACCAGTATCAATGAAAACTATACCAGCAGAAAACAGGTCTTAACACACTCCATTGGGATAAGAATAAAAAACGTGTGGGTCTCACATTTTAATGTTCAAACCAACAAATCCCATCCCTATTATCACCCCACCCTAAAACTATACTTTTATTAACATGTTTATTAAAAGGTTTAACCCCAAAAATATGATTGAAAACACCAGTGTCACTAGTCCAAGTGTAATAGGTATACGTCACTGTGACATGCGCCCACAATCATAGAAGACTCCCAGTCCGGTACGATTGTGGGCGCAGGCCCTCATGTCACAGTAACGTGTGCCTATTATGGTTGGATTCTGTTTTTGGATTCCCGGATAACCCTTTAAAGGCATAAATATAAAAATTAAACCACTGTATTCAAATATCTCTGTGTCAGGAAAAGGTTAAAGTGGTACTCCGGTGCTTAGACATCTTATCCCCTATCCAAAGGATAGGGTATAAGATGCCTAATAGCAGGGGTCCCGGCGCTGGGGACCCCTGTTATCTTGCACACAGCACCCCAGTTTAAATCAGTCCCTGGAGCACGTTCGCTCCGGGTCTGATTACCGGCAACCACGGGGCCGTCGGCGTGTGACGTCACGTCTCCACCCCCGTGTTACATCACGCTCCGCCCCTCAATTCAAGCCTATGGGAGGGGGCGTGACAGCTGTCACGCCTCCGCCCCCGTGTGACATCACGCTCCGCCCCTCAATGCAAGCCTATGGGAGGGGGCGTGACAGCTGTCACGCCTCGGCCCCCGTGTGACGTCACGCTCCGCCCATCAATGCAAGCCTATGGGAGGGGGCGTGACAGCTTTCACGCCTCCGCCCCCGTGTGATGTCACGTTCCGCCCCTCAATGCAAGCCTATGGGAGGGGGCGTGACAGCTGTCACGCCTCGGCCCCTGTGTGACGTCACGCTCCGCCCATCAATGCAAGCCTATGGGAGGGGGCGTGACAGCTTTCACGCCTCCGCCCCCGTGTGATGTCACGTTGCGCCCCTCAATGCAAGCCTATGGGAGGGGGCGGAGGCGTGACGTCACACGGGGGCGGAGGCGTGACGTCACACGCCGATGGCTCCGTGGTTGCCGGTAATCAGACCCGGCGCGAACGTGCTCCGGGGACTGATTTAACCCCTTAAGGACCAGGCCATTTTATACCTTAAGGACCGGAGCGTTTTTTTGCAATTCTGACCACTGTCACTTTAAACATTAATAACTCTGGAAGGCTTTTAGTTATCATTCTGATTCCGAGATTGTTTTTTCGTGACATATTCTACTTTAACTTAGTGGTAAAATTTAATGGTAACTTGCATCCTTTCTTGGTGAAAAATCCCAAAATTTGATGAAAAAAATGAAAATTTTGCATTTTCTAACTTTGAAGCTCTCTGCTTGTAAGGAAAATGGATATTCAAAATATATTTTTTTTGGGTTCACATATACAATATGTCTACTTTATGTTTGCATCATAAAATTTATGAGTTTTTACTTTTGGAAGACACCATAGGGCTTCAAAGTTCAGTAGCAATTTTGAAATTTTTCACAAAATTTTCAAACTCACTATTTTTCAGGGACCAGTTCAGTTTTGAAGTGGATTTGAAGGGTCTTCATATTAGAAATACCCCATAAAAGACCCCATTATAAAAACTACACCCCCTAAAGTATTAAAAAAAACATTCAGTAAGTGTATTAACCCTTTAGGTGTTTCACAGGAATAGCAGCAAAGTGAAGGAGAAAATTCAAAATCTTCATTTTTTACACTCGCATGTTCTTGTAGACCCAATTTTTGAATTTTTGCAAGGGATAAAAAGGAGAAAATTTTTACTTGCATTTGAAACCCAATTTCTCTCGAGTAAGCACATACCTCATATGTCTATGTTAATTGTTCGGCGGGCGCAGTAGAGGGCTCAGAAGGGAAGGAGCGACAAATGGTTTTTGGGGGGCATGCCGCATTTAGGAAGCCCCTATGGTGCCAGGACAGCAAAAAAAAAACACATGGCATACCATTTTGGAAACTAGACCCCTCAGGGAACGTAACAAGGGGTAAAGTGAACCTTAATACCCCACAGGTGATTCACGACTTTTGCATATGTAAAAAAAATATATATTTTTTTTACCTAAAATGCTTGGTTTCCCAAAAATTTTACATTTTTAAAAAGGGTAATAGCAGAAAATACCCCCCAAAATTTGAAGCCCAATTTCTCCCGATACAGAAAACACCTCGCATGGGGGTGAAAAGTGCTCTGCTGGTGCACTACAGGTCTCAGAAGAGAAGGAGTCACATTTGGCTTTTTGAAAGCAAATTTTGCTCTGGGGGCATGCCGCATTTAGGAAGCCCCTATGGTGCCAGAACAGCAAAAAAAAACCACATGGCATACCATTTTGGAAACTAGACCCCTCGGGGAACGTAACAAGGGGTAACGTGAACCTTAATGCCCTACAGGTGTTTCACGACTTTTACATATGTAAAAAAAAAAATTATTTTTTACCTAAAATGCTTGTTTTCCCAAAATGTTTACATTTTTAAAAAGGGTAATAGCGGAAAATACCCCCCAAAATTTGAAGCCCAATTTCTCCCGATTCAGAAAACACCCCATATGGGGGTGAAAAGTGCTCTGCTGGCGCACTACAGGTCTCAGAAGAGAAGGAGTAACATTTGGCTTTTTGAAAGCAAATTTTGCTCTGGGGGCATGCCGCATTTAGGAAGCCCCTATGGTGCCAGAACAGCAAAAAAAAAACACATGGCATACCATTTTGGAAACTAGACCCCTCGGGGAACGTAACAAGGGGTAATGTGAACCTTAATACCCTACAGGTGTTTCACGGCTTTTGCATATGTAAAAAAATATATATTTTTTTTACCTAAAATGCTTGGTTTCCCAAAATTTTTACAATTTTAAAAAGGGTAATAGCAGAAAATGCCCCCCAAAATTTGAAGCCCAATTTCTCCCGATTCAGAAAACACCCCATATGGGTGTGAAAAGTGCTCTGCTGGCGCACTACAGGTCTCAGAAGAGAAGGAGTCACATTTGGCTTTTTGAAAGCGAATTTTGCTCTGGGGGCATGCCGCATTTAGGAAGCCCCTATGGTGCCAGGACAGCAAAAAAAAAAACACATGGCATACCATTTTGGAAACTAGACCCCTCGGGGAACGTAACAAGGGGTAATTTGAACCTTAATACCCTACAGGTGTTTCACGACTTTTGCATATGTAAAAAAATATATATTTTTTTTACCTAAAATGTTTGTTTTCCCAAAAATTTTACATTTTTTAAAAGGGTAATAGCAGAAAATACCCCCCAAAATTTGAAGCCCAATTTCTCCTGAGTACGGCGATACCCCATATGTGGCCCTAAACTGTTGCCTTGAAATACGACAGGGCTCCAAAGTGAGAGCGCCATGCGCATTTGAGGCCTAAATTAGGGACTTGCATAGGGGTGGACATAGGGGTATTCTACGCCAGTGATTCCCAAACAGGGTGCCTCCAGCTGTTGTAAAACTCCCAGCATGCCTGGACAGTCAACGGCTATCTGGCAATACTGGGAGTAGTTGTTTTGCAACAGCTGGAGGCTCCGTTTTGGAAACAGTGGCGTACCAGACGTTTTTCATTTTTATTGGGGAGGGGGGTTGTATAGGGGTATGTGTATATGTAGTGTTTTTTAGGGTACAGTCACACGGGCGGGGGGTTCACAGTAGTTTCTCGCTGGCAGTTTGAGCTACGGCAGAAAATTTGACGCAGCTCAAACTTGCAGCCGGATACTTACTGTAATCCTCCGCCCATGTGAGTGTACCCTGTACGTTCACATTGGGGGGGGAACATCCAGCTGTTGCAAAACTACAACTCCCAGCATGTACGGTCTATCAGTGCATGCTGGGAGTTGTAGTTTTGCAACCGCTGGAGGCTCCGTTTTGGAAACAGTGGCGTACCAGACATTTTTATTGGGGAGGGGAGGGGGGCTGTGTAGGGGTATGTGTATATGTAGTGTTTTTTACTTTTTATTTCATTGTGTGTTAGTGTAGTGTAGTGTTTTTAGGGTACAGTCACACGGGCGGGGGGTTCACAGTAGTTTCTCGCTGGCAGTTTGAGCTGCGGCAGAAATTTTGCCGCACCTCAAACTTGCAGCCGGATACTAACTGTAATCCTCCGCCCATGTGAGTGTACCATGTACGTTCACATTGGGGGGGGGGGGGGACATCCAGCTGTTGCAAAACTACAACTCCCAGCATGTACGGTCTATCAGTGCATGCTGGGAGTTGTAGTTTTGCAACAGCTGGAGGCACACTGGTTGTGAAACACCGAGTTTGGTAACAAACTCAGTGTTTTGCAACCAGTGTGCCTTCAACTGTTGCAAAAGCTACAACCCCCAGCATGTACGGACAGCGGAAGGGCATGCTGGGTGTTGTAGTTATGCAACAGCCGGAGGCATACTACATTGGCTGGGGATGCTGGGGATTGTAGTTATGCAATAGCTGGAGACACACTGGTTTACTACTTAACTCAGTGTGCCTTCAGCTGTTGCAAAACTACAACTCTCAGCAGTCACCGACAGCCAACGGGCATGCTGGGAGTTGTAGTTATGCAACCACCAGATGCACCGCTACAACTCCCAGCATGCACTTTAGCTGATTGTGCAAGCTGGGAGTTGTAGTTACACAACAGCTGAAGGTACACTTTTCCATAGAAAGAATGTGCCTCCAGCTGTTGCAAAACTACAAGTCCCAGCATGCCCATAAGGGCATGCTGGGAGTTGTGGGGGTCTGCCTCCTGCTGTTGCATAACTACAGCTCCCAGCATGCCCTTTTTGCATGCTGGGAGCTGTTGCTAAGCAACAGCAGGAGGCTGTCACTCACCTCCAACGATCCTCGCTGCACCAGGTCAGTCCCGCCTCCGCCGCCGCCGCCGCCGCTCCTGGGGCCCCGATCCCAACAGGGGCGCCGGGGATCGGGGTCCCCAGCACCCGGGGTGCACGTCCCGCACCCGCTCACGTCCTCCGGAAGAGGGGCGGAGCGGGTTGCGGGAGTGACACCCGCAGCAGGCGCCCTGATTGGTCGGCCGGTAATCCGGCCGACGAATCAGGGCGATCGTGAGGTGGCACCAGTGCCACCTCACCCCTGCTGGCTCTGGCTGATCGGGGCCGTCTCTGACGGCCCCGATCAGCCAATAATTCCGGGTCACCGGGTCACTGGAGACCCGATTGACCCGGAATCCGCCGCAGATCGCTGGACTGAATTGTCCAGCGATCTGCGGCCATCGCCGACATGGGGGGTCATAATGACCCCCCTGGGCGATATGCCCCGATGCCTGCTGAACGATTTCAGCAGGCATCGGGGACCGGCTCCGCTCCAGATGGTTGCGGGGGGCCGGTAAAACACATGACGTTCTCATACGTCATGTGTCCTTAAGGACTCGGAAATGGAGACATATGAGAACGTCATGTGTCCTTAAGGGGTTAAACTGGGGTGCTGTGTGCAAGATAACGGGGGTCCCCAGCGATGGGACCCCCGCGATCAGGCATCATAAATAAGATGTCTAAGCACCAGAGTACCCCTTTAAAGAGGTTATCCAATCTTAAAAGGTTGTGTCTTCTTTCTTCTAGAAACAGCTCCTCACATCCACAGGCTGTGTCTAGTATTGCTGCTTAGCTCCAGCCATGGACAGGCCTCTTTAAAAATGAAAGCAGCGATCTGATTGGTTGCTATGGGCAACTGCACTACTCTTCCTCTGCACAGGTTTTGATAAATCTCCCCCATAGGCCCTGAGTGTAATTTTCTCTGTGGGTTTTAATTCCCTACAAGAATTTATTTTTCCACGGTATTTACTAAGGTTTCCCTACGTTTTACACTTTTCCCTACTCTTCGCTTTTTTTTTTTTACACATGTTCTGAGCTGTGGGGTTTTTCTCAGCAAAAATCCACCACGTTTTCTGTGGAAACCTTAGTAGATATGTCGGATTGTTCTGAAAATGAAAAAAATAAAATAAAATAAATAAAAAAAATTGCTGCCCAACCTGACAAAACAGTTCGTCTTTACAATAGTAAATCAGCGCCATAGTCGGTTGCCTATGACTGTGTGTTCTGGAGGCTGTGGTCAATTTTCTCTTTAAACATTGCTCCAATACAGGATTAATGATGTTCATATGGTATACCGTATTTTTCGCCGTATAAGACGCACTTTTTCTTCCCCAAGACTTGGGGGGGGGGGGGGGGGGAGTTGGTGCACCTTATACAGCGAATATACACACCTATCGGGTCGGTCACTGCGGCCATCAACGGCCGGGACCCGCGTCTAATACAGGACAGCAGAAGCGGCGATCAAAGCTGACCGCCGCGTCTGAAGCGCAAGTGACACTAACCCGGCTGCTCAGTCGGGATGTTCGGGACCGCCACGGTGAAATCGCGGCGTCCCGAACAGCTTACAGGACACCGGGAGGGACCTTACCTGCCTCTTCGGTGTCTGCTCCGTGCCGGGATCCCCTGCATGGCCGGCGCTCTCCTTCGACGTCATCCAATAGGAGCGGCGTGCGTAGCGACGTGATGGCGGCGATGGAGAGCGTGGATCCCGGGGAAGAAGACATCCGGAGCGTTGATGACACCAAGGGGACGCGGCGACAGCGATGGAGCGATATCCAGGGCAGCGGTGACGGGTCCGGAGCGGTGGGTACACGTGAGTATTACCTACTATACCAGTGGTCTTCAACCTGCGGACCTCCAGATGTTGAAAAACTACAACTCCCAGCATGCCCGGACAGCCGTTGGCTGTCCGGGCATGCTGGGAGTTGTAGTTTTGCAAATTCTGGAGGTCCGCAGGTTGAAGATCACTGTTGGGTGCAGAATCTTTTTTTTTAGATTTTGCACCTTTAAAATAGGGTGCGTCTTATATGCCGGTGCGTCCTATAGGGCGAAAAATCCGGTATTTAGTTATTGGAACACACAGAAGAGTGCTGCGGAACTCTCTTTTTTTGTGTAGTTGTTGAAACCTTCTTACATAAGGTTATGTAAGGATTAGCGGCTTAAATCTAACTGCGTTGCTCAATATTTATTTCTTATTTGCTTATTCGATAGGTCATTTACATAGAAATGAAACTGAAAATCATAATAAATCATTGCTTACTGGGACTTTCCCAACAACGTTTACTGGACCGTGCCACTGACTTCATCTTAAGTGTTCCTCAATATAAGATCTTTCACCTCTTGCATTAACCCCTTAAGGACCTAGGGCGTATGGATACGCCCTGGCTTTCTGGTACTTAAGGACCCAGGACGTATCCATACGCCCGTGGGATTTTCGGGTTCCTGCCGGGCGGGGACCGGACCAGGATGCCTGCTGATATCGTTCAGCAGGCATCCCGTGCAAATGCCGAGGGGGGGGGTCATCAGACCCCCCCGTGTCGGCGATCGCGGCAGATCGTTAGTAAATTCACACTAACAATCTGCCGGGATTCGGGTCATACGGGTCACGTGTGACCCGATGACCCGGTGATACAAGGTGATCGGGGGTGTACAATACACCCCCTATCACCCACTGTACCTATGGGGGGTGGCGATTTCGTCACTCCCCCCAGGAGCGCTGCTATTGGCTGGACGATCGTCCAGCCAATAGCAGCCGGCAGGGGAGGGGTTAACTGCATCTTCTTGCAGCTCTGCCCGTTAACTGAGTTCAGTCAGCGGGAAAAGCTGCTCGAAGGTGCCAGGGACCCCCCATCTGTGCGATCAGAGCCCCCTCAGGGAAGAAGATCTGCAGGGACAGAGCAGGGAAAGAATACACTTCAGGGCAAGGTAGGAGTGAGTGTAAAAAAGTAAAAACAAGGTTAAAAAAAAAAATACCCCCCCCCCCCTGACCCCCTAATAGGTCCCCAAGGGTCCGCCACAAATTTTTCAGTGTGACCCGGGCCCTGTTAGGGGTTCAGGGCGCTGAATTTCCCCCCCCCCATTTTTTTTTCCGCAATTTTTTTCCCTCCCTTATATAACGGTGGGTGATTTCTAATCACACACCGTTATATCTAATAGTTACACCAGCCGCTGTACAGTATGGCCATGGCACGGAGGTGGTTCGAGGCCATTCGGAAATGCCTTAATATGCAGATAATGAGGCATGTCCACCCCGAGGTGATCCCGCCTATGACCGGCTTTACAAAGTGAGGCCGGTCATCGATCACTTTGGGTCCAAATTTTTGGAGGCCTATGTACCGCTCAGGGACCTCTCTGTAGATGAGTCTCTCATCAGTTTTAAGGGGAGACTCATCTTCCGCCAGTATATTCCCTCGAAGCGGGCGCGGTATGGAGTGAAGCTCTATAAACTTTGTGAGAGCACCTCCGGGTACACTTACAAGTTTAGGGTGTATGAGGGACGAGATTCCCGTATTGAACCCCCAGATTGTTCCCCCACTCTGGGTGTTAGCGGGAAAATCGTTTGGGACCTTATGTACCCATTGCTGGATAAGGGTTACCACGTGTACGTGGACAACTTTTATACCAGCATCTCTCTCTTCACATCCCTTGCCGCCAGATCCACGCCCGCTTGTGGGACCGTGCGGAAGAATCAGAGAGGCCTCCCTCTAAATTTTCTGCCGACACCTATGCCCAAGGGTGAGTCCCGTGCCCTTGCCCATGAAAGCCTGTTGCTGGTCAGGTATAAGGATAAGAGGGATGTCCGCATGCTGACCACTATTCATGGCAACGGCAGCAACCCTGTCCCTGTGCGAGGTACCGCGGGACCGGTCCTCAAGCCCGATTGTATTCTGGACTACAATCGGTATATGGGGGGAGTTGATCTTTCTGATCAAATCCTGAAGCCATATAACGTCATGCGGAAAACACGTGTATGGTACAAGAAAGTTGCGGTCTACTTGGTACCAGAACACTGGCAGCACAGGGACATTCCTCCAGTCCCAAGAAGAAGTCCTAAAGGTCCTGATCTTTGCTGACCGGGAAAGAGCAGGCCGGAGTTCAGAAGGAACTGGAGTTATAGGTGCCAGATCGTTCCCGGCCAACACTTTCCAGGTGAGGTCCCCCACATTGGAAAGAAGGGACGATCCCAGAAAAAATGCAGAGTGTGTAACAGGAGGGGGATTCGGAAGGACACCACCTATCAATGTGACACTTGCCCTGATCATCCGGGCCTCTGCATTAAAAACTGCTTCAGGGAGTATCACACTTCCATGCGGTACTAAATTTTCCCTTTTCATTTTAATTTTCCATAATTTGACCCCAATGTACCAAGTCCAGAGTACATTCCAAATTTTAACCCCATAAAATCACTAAATTGCCCAAAAAAAAATTTCAGCAAAAAATAAATAAATAAATAAACTGATAAGACCTCTGGGGGTATTTTTCCAAAAAAACGGGTCATGGGTCACTGAATCACTATCATCAGGGACTTTTTATGTGCAGCGCTCTCTCTCCACCTGAGCGGGGTGCGCATTTGAGGCAACAGGTTAGGGACAGCCACACACATCACATTCCCAGAATGATGATTCAGAGCATAGGGTTTGGGGTGGGCATATTCTTTAGTTTTGGCTATGCTCTGGGTCATCATTCTGGGAACATAACCTGTTTTATAATTTTATGTCCCACTGTACCCCATTTTAGTAACTTACCCCATGTACCGTTTATTAATTACCCCTTAATGTAATGCCCCTTGAGGGGGGGTCCCACTGCTCTGGCTTCACAGGCAGCGATTTCGAAGCTCAAGGTCCCTGACTGCACTCCTGTTCTTTTGTGACCGGTCCAGATATGAGGTATGTCCTTATTCCATAGAAATGTATTTACAAATTAAATTTTTTTTTGCTGTTCTGGCACTAAACCCATTTCAGCAATATTTGCAAATCTGACTCCTTCTCTTCTTAGCATTGTAGTGCGCCTGCATTTCACTTGACGTCCACACATGGGGTATTACCATACTCAGAAGAGATGAGGTTACCCATTTTGGGTGGCATTTTCTCCTATTACCTCTCCTAAAAATCTAAAATTTGGGGAAAAAACAGCATTTTAGTAAAAAAAAAAAAAATATGTACACATCCAAAGTTGTCAAACACCTGTGGGGTGGTAAGGCTCACTGGACCCCTTGTTACGTTCCTTGAGGGGTGTAGTTTCCAAAATAGTATGCCATGTTTTTTTTTTTTTGCTGTTCTGGCACCCTAGGGGCTCCCTAAATGCGACATGCCCCCCAAAAACCATTTCTGCAAAATGTGCTTTCCAAAAGCCAAATGGGACTCCTTCTCTTCTGAGCATTGTAGTGCGCCCGCAGTGCACTTGACGTCCACACATGATGTATTACCATACTCAGAAGAGATGGGGTTACAATTTTGGGGGGCATTTTCTCCTATTACCCCTTGTAAAAATGTAAAATTTGGGAGAAATCCAGCATTTTAGTGAAAAAACATTTTTTTTTTCATTTACACATTCAACTTTAATGAAAAGTCATCAAACACCTGTGGGGTGTTAAGGCTCACTGTATCCCTTGTTACGTTCTTTGAGGGGTGTAGTTTCCGAAATAGTATGCCATGTGTTTTTTTTTTTACTGTTCTGGCACCATAGAGGCTTCCTAAATGCGACATGCCCCCCAAAAACCATTTCAGCAAAATGTGCTTTCCAAAAGCCAAATGTGACTCCTTCTCTTCGGAGCATTGTAGTGTGCCCGCAGTGCACTTGTGAAGGCTCACTGTACCCCTTGTTATGTTCCTTGAGGGGTGTAGTTTCCAAAATAGTATGACGTGTTTTTTTTTTATGTTCTGGCACCATAGGGGCTTCTTAAATGTGACTTGCCCCCCAAAAACCATTTCAGAAAAACTCACTCTTCAAAATCCCATTGTCGCTCCTTCCCTTCTGAGCCCTCTACTGCGCCCTCCGAACACTTGACATAAACATACGAGGTATTTCCTTACTCAAGAGAAATTGGGTTACACATTTTAGGAAGATTTATCTCCTTTTACCCCTTGTAAAAATTCAAAAACTGGGTTTCCAAGAACATGCGAATGTAAAAAATGAAGATTTTGAATTTTCTCCTTCACTTCGCTGCTATTACTGTGAAACACCTAAAGGGTTAACACAATTACTGAATGTCAATTTGGATGCTTTGAGGGTAGCAGTTTTTATAATTGGGTCATTTGTGGGGTATTTCTAATATGAAGGCCCTTTTAATCCACTTCAAAACTGAACTGGTCCCTGAAAAATGCAGATTTTGAAAATTTTGAGAAAAATTGGAAAATTGCTGCTGAACTTTGAAGCCCTCTGATGTCTTCCAAAAGTAAAAACATGTCAACTTTATGATACAAACATAAAGTAGACATGTTGTGTATGTGGATCAATGTATAATTTATTTGGGATGTCTATTTTCCTTATAAGCAGAGAGCTTCAAAGTAAAAAAAATGCAACATTTTCAATTTTTTCATCAAATTTTGGAATTTTTTACCAAGAAATGAAACAAGTATCAACAAAATTTTACCACTAACATAAAGTAGAATATGTTACGAAAAAACAATCTCTGAATCAGAATGAAAGGTAAAAGCATCTCAGAGTTATTAATGCTTGAAGTGACAGTGGTCAGATGTTCAAAAAATTGCCGGGTCTTTAAGGTATATTTGGGCTGGGTCCTTAAGGGGTTAAACGGGTACTCCGCTGGAAAACATGTTTTTATTTTTTAATTTTTTTTAAATCAACTGATGCCAGAAACAGATTTGTAAACAGATTTGTAAATTACTTCTATTTAAAAATCTTAATCTTTCCAGTACTTATCAGCTGCTGTATGCTCCATAGGAAGTTGTGTAGTTATTTCCAGTCTGACAACAGTGCTCTCTGCTGACACCTCTGTCCGTGTCAGGAACTGTCCAGAGCAGGAGAGGTTTGCTATGGGGATTTGCTTCTACTCTGGAAAGTTCCTAAAATGGACAGAGGGGTCAGCAGAGAGCACTATGGCCAGACTGGAAAGAAATCCAAAAAGAAAAGAACTTCCTCTGGATCACACAGCAGCTAAGTACTGGAAATATTAAGATTTTTAAATAGAAGTAATTTAAAAATCTATTTAACTTTCTGACACCAGTTGATAAAAAAAATAAATAAATTCCAGCAGAGTACCCCTCTAATGCATTTCTGGTACAATCAGTAGCGTGTAAATTCTGTCCTGGACAAGGCTACTAAGGGCCCGTTCACATTGCCGTTATGCTCCTGTATATGAAGATCTGTCAGTCAGTTCATAGGGACAATGTTAGTTTAGCAGAAAAAAAACCAAATACACAACAAACACCCCCTTAATTCAATGGGAGCCGTCGGGGCCCTGGGTGTTGTCAGTTGTGCTTCGGCATTGGTCCATTCGGCACAAAAAAAGAGCACAATGGAACAAGAACTGGACGGAGCAGAATGACAATATGAAGTGTACCTAGAGTGTTCCATCGGGCCATGGATTACAATAATTTCCATAACCACTGCCTTAGGCCCCGTTCACACTACGGAATTCCCGCGGAATTTCCGGGCGGAATTCCGCGGTGTGAACTTTAACATTAGTGTGAACGGGTTTCCGCGAGACCCGTTCACACTGCGGAATTTCAGCGGCGGACAAGAACATGTTCATTCTTTGCGCGGATTCCGCGAGCACTGCACAGCCGTCAATGGTGACGGCTCAGTGCCCCTCGGCCCTAGCGCCGAACTATATTCGGCGGCGGCCGCCAGGCGGAAGCTCCGCTCGCGGAATTCATCCGCGAGAATTCCGACGTGTGAGCGTACCCTTAGGAGTCAGTGGTGGTATGCCTTTGGCACAGATTCCCATTTGAATACCACACGACCATTGGTTGACTGTTTTTATTTATTTATTTTTATTGTTTTTGGTTTGTACTGCAATGAATTGGTAACGCTCTCTTTAGTACATGGTATGCTGTGCATTTCTCATGCCATGTTGTATTACAAAAAAGTTTTCAATAAAAAAATGTTGTTCTGAATGCTGGGAGTAGGCGGCGGGGGTCGTGACGTCAAAGCCACGCTCATGCCCCTCAATGCAAGTCTATGGAAGGGGGCGTGACGGCCGTCACGCCTCCTCCCAAAGACTTGCATTGATGGGGCGTGGTGTGACATCAAGAGGGGTCTGGCTGTGACAGCACTACCCCCAAATGCCGATTGCTGCACAGAGATCATAGGGGGTCCCACTGGTGAGAGGCTCAGCAGCACAGGAGAAAAAGGGTGGAGACATAGGGGATTTTCACTAGTTAAAGGGGTACATACTTTTGGAAATTAAAAGCAGAATCTGGTTGCTTTGGGCAACTGTTCTGGTGCACATTTATCAAAACTGTCTAAATAAATGAAAAAATAAATATTTGTTGCCCATAGAAACCAACTAGAGCTCAGCCTTTATTTCTGCTTCTCTGGTATAATGAAAGCTGAGCCCTGATTTGTTACTTTGGGCAACAAAGACAGTTGGATGTGTGTATATATATATATATATATATATATATATATATACACACACACATATATAAAAAAAAAAATATATATATATATATATATATATGTACATATATATCTATATATATATATACATACATATAAATAGAAGTCAAGGAAATATAGGTGGCTCAGCCTGGAGTAGATGACAGCAATGTATGATGGGAAATGTGGTCTGTAGTCTGGCAGGTAGTACATACCTGGCAGACAGTAATGGACATGTTTAGGAAGGATTTGTGTTTGTCTTGGGGCTAAGTGGCTATGTTTTGAGATTACCATAACACTGTGGATATTTCCTGTTGGAATTTGTTTTCTCAAACTACAAGTCCCATAGTTCTATGTTTATAAGTGTGAGGTCACTTTCCTTCCTCCCACACATCAGCCACCCCAGCCATTGAAACACAAATGAGTTGCATTCCATTCAAAAGACCAGTGTTTTTTTTTAAACATGGTGCCTCCAGCTGTTGCTAAAATATAATTAGTTGCAGAATGATCTCTCTCCTATTCAGCAGTCGCTCCATCCACTGAAGCAGGATAGACTCCCTCTGATCACCTGAATAGTGATGTCATATCTCTATGAACTGCAACCTGGGAAAACCTGGGAGACATGAGTAATTGTGTACGCTGTTAAAAATACATTTTGGGGCGAAAATCGCAGAATTGCGAGACCACCGTCACACACAGGTACAGACACTATATTATGTACTACACTCACTTTACAGCCCCTATAGGCATAGTCAAATAAAAAAAATTCATGGAATACCCCTTTAACCCCTTAAAGGACACTTTGGCCTTAAAGGGGTACTCTGGTGGGAAAAAAAAACTTTTTTCATATCAACTGGCTCCAGAAAGTTAAACAGATTTTTTAATTACTTAATCCTTCTAGTACTTATCAGCTGCTGTATGCTTCAGAGGAAGTTCAATGAAAAAATAGAACGGCATCCAGCTCAAATGCAGATCAAATATGCGCAGCTTTATTTTGACATCACGCCCAAAGCAACAGGTACAAGTCGTAAATTACGCGTTTCGGCCAGGTGCTGGCCGAAACGCATAATTTCCGGCTTGTACCTGTTGCTTTGGGCGTGATGTCGAAATAAAGCTGCACATATTTGATCTGCATTTGAGCTGGATTCCGTTCTATTTTTTCATTGTGCTTCAGTGCAAGTTTGCACTTTTCCGTGCTCAATATCCGGACCAGGGGTGAGCTGGCTTTTGCTTTAAAACTTCAGAGGAAGTTGTGTAGTTCTTTCCAGTCTGACCACAGTGCTCTCTGCTGACACCTCTGTCCATGTCAGGAACTGTCTGGAGCAGGATAGGTTTGCTATTGTCATTTGCTTGTACCCTGGACAGTTCTTGACATGGACAGAGGTGTCAGCACAGCAGAGAGCACTGTGGTCAGACTGGAAAGAACCACACAACTTCCTCTGAAGCATACAGCAGCTGATAAGTACTGGAAGGATTAAGATTTTTTAATAGAAGTAATTTAAAAATCTGTTTAATTTTCTGGCACCAGTTAATTTGTACATTTTTTTCCCCACTGGAGTACCCCTTTTATTATTTACGTGCCGCAATGCATTCAGTGTCAGAGAACATACCTCAGAACCCCTAAGTGACAAGCCAATGTAGGCCTTATTGCCCAGTGGTCTTTATTTTTTTCATTGCATTCTAAGAGCTATAACTTAATTATTTTTTCATCAACATAAGTCATATGTGAACTTTTTGTGTGGGACAGCTATGTGTCTGTATGTAAAAGGCAAAGTACCTGAAAAAACCACACTGCCAATGTGGACCTTTAAAGGGGTATTCCAGGCAAAACCTTTTATATATATATATATATATATATATATATATATATATATATATATATATATATATATATCTCAACTGGCTCCGGAAAGTTAAACAGATTTGTAAATTACTTCTATTAAAAAATCTTAATCCTTCCAATAGTTATTAGCTTCTGAAGTTTTCTATCTAACTGCTCAATGATGATGTCACGTTCCGGGAGCTGTGCATGATGGGAGAATATCCCCATAGGAACTGCACAGCTCCCGGGACTTGAGTCATCAGAAAGCAGTTAGATAGAAAACGACAACTCAACTTCAGAAGCTAATAACTATTGGAAGGATTAAGATTTTTTAATAGAAGTAATTTACAAATCTGTTTAACTTTCCGGAGCCAGTTGATATGTAAAAAAAAGTTTTGGCCTGGAATACCCCTTTAACTAAAGGGAGAGACTGGGAAAAAATTCCTGGGGTATAGATCCTTGAGGTGAGATTCTGATATATACCCAACAGAAACAAGCTAAAGTGGCCCGTGACCCCCAACTTGTCCAGCACCAGCCTCAGCCAGTCCCACCAAATGTTATCTAAAGCTTTCTCCGCATCAAGCATCACAAGGCTGAAGGGTGGAAATCCGGGCAGGATTGACGCTCCGCACTATCCATGGCTGCCAACACCATACTGATATCCGTAACTGCAGAAAGTGCCGTGATAAAGCCAATCAGGGAAGGCAAGAAAGGTGCCAACCTGTCCGCCAGTATTTTCCATAACATCTTTCATTCTGCTTTATCAGGGAGGTGGGCCTTTAGGATCCTAGATCCATAGGGTCTTGATTTTGCTTCTGTAGGACTTTAAAGGGGTATTCCAGGAAAAAACTTTATTTTTTTATTTTTTTATATCAACTGGCTCCAGAAAGTTAAACAGATTTGTAAATTACTTCTATTAAAGAAATCTTAATCCTTTCAATAATTATCAGCTGCTGAAGTTGAGTTGTTGTTTTCTGTCTGGCAACCGTGCTCTCTGCTGACATCTTTGCTTGTCTCGGGAACTGCACAGAGTAGAAGAGGTTTGCTGTGGGGATTTGCTTCTAAACTGGACGGTTCCCAAGACACGTGTCATCAAAGAGCACTTAGACAGAAAAGAACAACTCAACTCCAGCAGCTCATAAGTACTGAAAGGATTAAGATTTTTTTTTTATAGAAGTAATTTACAAATCTGTTTAACTTTCTGGAGCCAGTTGATATATATATATATATATATATATTTGTGATCGGTGGCTCAAATGCGTAGCGTACCTACCTAACAGCCTAACCACTGATATACTAACTAACAGGCAGTCTGAGTTGTGCCATATACTGCCGCGTGTAGGTACACCTGAATAAAATAGAGGGCATACCTTGATAGAAAAGACTCCTAAGAGATTAAATTAATTTTTTAAAAGAGGGGGGGTTGGGTGGGACGTGAAGAACCCGCGGCGTACTGTGCTAGGGGCACCGCGGGTTCTTATAGTGATTAACCCCGCCCCCTCTCACAAATACAGGCTAACTGCGTTAGCCTTCACACTTGTGATCGGTGGCTCAAATGCGTAGCGTACCTACCTAACAGCCTAACCACTGATATACTAACTAACAGGCAGTCTGAGTTGTGCCATATACTGCCGCGTGTAGGTACACCTGAATAAAATAGAGGGCAAAACTTCAATATTTGAAACAAAAACGCTTTATGAAATAAGACAACATTACAAAACCAGAAACTGGAAAGCATGGGACCTTCCAGACTTTGGATAGGGGATGGGCGCATGTATGAGCTAGAATTCAGCGACTCAAATTACGAATCACACGGGCTGGCATCCCCTGACGTGACGCTAATGAGGTGGCACCGATGCGAAGGGGGTGTCCAGATATCACAGTTGAGTCACCCCCCAAAGCCTATCACTGAAATGCGTACTTTAACGAATTGCGGCGTGGTGAGAGCAAAACCTCAGAATAATAATAACGGCTGCGACCTACTGGCTCCCTGGCGTGTGAACAACAGGTCACGTAGCAGACGAACCAGGCACTACCTATGAAATGAAATGTGGAAAAGCAGCAGATGGTAATGCCTTGCCCGGGTAACGATGTTTTAGTAGCGCTCAACTCAAGCTAATAGTGATTGGAATTCCATATCAGTTGGCTCAGTCTCCAACAAATATCATTTTACGTTTTACTAGAGAACTCACCAGGTCTGAGGAAGCCATAGTAACCCAGAGATAAAGCTGCTTTCCAACACAGACTATCTTTGTAGCTGAACGGGGGTCCTGTCTAGAACATCTACTAACTGTCTGAACGAGTCGGCCGACAAAGGCTGACGGGAAGAAGGCTTGGATCCTTAGCGCACCTTTCAGCGCCGCTTTAATTGTATCGAATGAAACAAGGAGGCCAAGTCGGAATGTGCCAATGAGATGTGGAGCTGAACCACCGCTAGGTATGACTTAATCGTGCTTGATGAAGAGAAGAGTGGCAAAAACCCAATAAAACCAAGTAGGAAAGTAAAGTGTGTGTGTAAGCTCCTCCGAGTACATGTTACAAACCAAACCCTGACCGTATGCTTATCCCAAGTGCATATGTACAGAAAACATAACTACCTAGTCGTCAACCTAAAACCGTGTTAGGTTGTGACTGTAACCGACCTGTGGACGTGACAGGTGATGACACCACTCATGCGGCAAGCATGATCATGACACTCAACCAATGTATAACCAAAATAATGATCAACCTGAAGCTAAGACAGCCCAAACTCCAAATGAAATCAAGCTATTTGCATGACCCCGATGCTAAATGACCTTGTGAGAACACATAAGATTGTCGTCAACCCGAAGCCGTGTCGAGTAGTAACTGAACCGACCTGTAGACGTGACAGGTCTGAAAACTCAATTAACTATGAAACAAAGTATCACCACCAAGCCGCGACAGATCGTAACCATGATTGACGTATATACGTGGCCCCCGATGCTAAATTAACTTGTGAAAACACATAACATTGTCGTCAACCCGAAGCCGCGTCGAGTAGTAACTGAACCGACCTGTAGACGTGACAGGTCTGAAAACGCAATTAACTATGAAACTAAAAGTATCACCGCCAAGCTATACCTGTAGCCTGAACCAACTGCTACCTAAACACAACGTATGTGATGACACTGTCGCCAACCTGAAGCGGTGACAGGTTGTAACCGGACCGACCTGTAGACGTGACTGGTCAATCCGCAATTGAAAACCTCAACCAAAGTAACGTATGTGCTGAATGTATATGAACATGTACCGAGTATGAACACCGTAAGCGTATACCAAGCATAACTCCTTGGCACATATGCTGCACATGACACTGAACGTGGGCCCGGCAAACCAACCAGACCATGTGTTGATCAATAATACCCAGACCACATGTCCAAACCAGACACCTAGACCGTATACACCGACCAAACTATATGAGAGCCTGTGCCGCACAAACTATAAGAACGCGAGCTGGAATGAACTACACGAGCGAGTGTATGCACCAATCAAATATGTACATAACAATAACTACTAGCAGAAACATTTAACAACTTAACCGATTACCAGAGCAAGTCCACGGAACAGACTAAGTAAGTGAATGCACAAGACTTTATGAGCGAGTGCGCTTGGCAACTACATAAGCGTAAGCACAGAACAAACTATTTGCGGGTATGTACAGGACTAACTGAGTGAACGTATGCCAGAACAAACTATGAGTGTGTCTGCATAGGCTAACTAAGTAAGCGTATGCCGAAACCACTATGCGCACATGCATAGAACTAAGTGAGCATGCCGAGAACGAACTGTGTGCGCGTATGTACAGCATGAGTCTATGACCGCAAAGAACAAGCTATACGGGCATATGCACAAACAAACTATGTGAACATGCAGGGAACAAACTATATGTTGGTATGTATGGAACACACTATGTGAGCACCTAACAATTATGTGAGCGTATGCACCGATCAAATTGTATGCGCGTGTGCAGAGAACGAACCATACGGACGCATGGCCGAACCACTGCACGTGTCCACCGAATGAAGTGTATGCATAAGCGAACTACATGCACAGAACGAACTGCTTAAGTGAACACCCAGAACAAGTTATATGGGCGTATGCACAAAACTATATGGCCTCTAATAAACTGGGCAACTGTCCAAACCAACTGGATGAACATATGCACAGGACAGACTATATGAGTGTATGCACAGAAACCCTGAGCGTATAACCGAATGAACTAAATGTGTGTACACGAACGCCCAGAACAAACTATATATGTAAGCCCGGCCCCACTATACACAGATATCTACGGAACAACTATGTGCATATGTATAGAACTGTGCTGTCTAACAGCTATGAGTGACTCAACCAACAAACGTGACGAACCTATACTCAGGCCAACTATATGCGCAAATGCACAACCAAACTGCATGTGCGTATGGCCAATGACAACCGATAACCAATACACGCATGCAGTAATTCTATGACCACGTACCCATGCACAGAACAACACTACATGCGCTGTACGAGCACACGCGCGGAACAAACGCTACAAGCGCAAGAGCCGCACAAGCACCGCATGCACATGACGTATGCCACGAGCACATGAACAGCATGGTTCTCATGAGCACATGTACAATACAACCGTACGAGCCTGCACAGTATAATTCCTACGAGCGAGTGTGCAGCACAGATCCTACGAGCCCGTGTACAGCACAAATCCTACGAGCGTGTGTACTGTATAAATCCTACGAGCGCATGTACTGTATAGATCCTACGTACAGCATGGATCCTACGAGCGTGTATAAATCCTACAAGTGAGTGCACAGTATGTATCGAGCGTACAGTATATATCCTACAAGAGCATGTACTGAACAAATCCTACGAGCGTGTGTACAGTATAAAACCTGCAAGCATGTGTACAGTATAATTCCTACAAGCGTGTGTACAGTACAAATCCTACGAACGTGTACCATACGAATCCTACGAGCGCGTGTGCAGAATAAATCCTACAAGCACGTGTGCAGGATGATCCTACAAGCCTGTGTACAGTATAAATCCTACAAGCGTGTGTACATTATGAACCCCACGAGCGCGTGCACAGAATATATCCTACAAGCGCGCGTGCAGCACAAACCCCACACGCACGTACCAGTGTGCACAGTTTAAATCAGCAAATGCGTGCACAGTATGGATCCTACGAGTGTGTGCAAGTGTTTGTACAGTAGGAATCCTATGAGCGAGTGTACAGCATGAATCCTACAAGCGTGTACAGTATAAATCCGACACACGAGTGTACAGTATAAACGCTACCACCGTGTGTACAGCATAAATCCTACAGGCGTGTGTACGGCATAAATCCAACAAGCATGTGTACAGTATAAATCCAACAAGCGTGTGTACAGTATAAACCCTACCAGCGTGCATACAGCATAATTCCTACAAGTGTGTACAGTAAAAATCTAACAAGCGTGTGTACAGTATAACTCCAACAAGCATGCACAAGCGTGTGTACAGTATAAACCCTACAAGCGTGTGTACAGCATAACTCCTACAACCGTGCGTACAGCATAATTCCTACAAGTGTGTACAGTATATATCCAACAAGCGTTTGTACAGTATAACTTCAACAAGCATCTACAAGCGTGTGAACAGTATAAACCCTACAAGCGTGTGTACAGCATAAATCATACAAGTGTGTAAAGTATAAATCCAACAAGCGTGTATACAGTATAAATCCAACAAGCATGTACAAGCGTGTGAACAGTATAAACCCTACAAGCATGCATACAGCATAAATCCTACAAGCGTGTATAGTATAAATCCAACAAGCATGTGAAAGCGTGTGTACAGTATAAACCCTACAGGCGTGTGTACAGCATGAATCCTACAAGCATGTACAGGCGTGTATACCGCACAAACACTACAACCGTGTGTACAGCACAAACGCTACTACCGTGTGTACAGTATAAACCCAACAAGCATGTGTACAACATGAAACCAACAAGCGTGTGTGCGGTATAAACCCCACAAGCGTGTGTACAGCATGAATTCTACAAGCGTGTAAGGCATGAATCCCACAAGCACCTGTAAGGCCCAAATCCCACAAGCGTAAGGCACAAATGTTACGAACGAATAAACAGAAAAATGCCATGAGCGTAATCAACGTGCGCGAGTGCATGAATCGTACAAATACCATGAGTGCATGTACAGAATTACCAGCGCCCATACTACATGCGCCTGAACTGCACCAATGCTACCAGTGCATGTGCCTTGACAAACACATGAAATACCCTCCTTGTGATCAGGAGGGCCGTGTCGTAAACCTTGAATAAACTAAAATGTGTACGTATATATACATATATAATCATATACATGGAGCAAATTAAGGGGGGCGTGTGCAAGGAACCAATTATATGGTCGTATGCGTAGAATAATTATAGGGGGGGGGATTTCCCTTTTTTTTTTTTTTTTTTGAGCCTGCACAGATCAACTATATGACCGTGTATGAGGAATAAATTATAAGAGTGTGAACACCAACAACTACATGACCGTATGCGTAGAAAATGAATCGTGTGCTCGGCATAACTATCTGATCGTATGCGTGGAAAATGAATCGTGTGCTCGGCACAACTATATGACCGTATGCGTGGAAAATGAATCGTGTGCTCGGCACAACTATATAACTGTATGCGTAGAAAATGAATCGTGTGCTCGGCACAACTACATGACCGTATGCGTAGAAAATGAATCGTGTGCTCGGCACAACTATCTGATCGTATGCGTAGAAAATGAATCGTGTGCTCGGCACAACTATCTGACCGTATGCGTAGAAAATGAATCGTGTACTCGGCACAACTATCTGACCGTATGCGTAGAAAATGAATCGTGTGCTCGGCACAACTATCTGACCGTATGCGTAGAAAATGAATCGTGTACTCGGCACAACTATCTGATCGTATGCGTAGAAAATGAATCGTGTGCTCGGCACAACTATCTGATCGTATGCGTGGAAGGAATGACCGAGCAGAGCAGTCGAGAGTGTGCTGGCATATATTAACCCCTTATAGTAATGCAGAGCTGAGCAGCCCGAGAACGTGTCGGCATGTAATTAACCCCTTGTAGTAAAATGCAGAGCTGAGCAGCCCGAGAACGTGTCGGCATGTAATTAACCCCTTGTAGTAAAATGCAGAGCTGAGCAGCCAGCGAATCGTGCAGTAATATAATTAACCCCTTGTAGTAAAATGCAGAGCTGAGCAGCCAGAGAATCGTGCCGTCATATAATTAACCCCTTGTAGTAAAATGCAGAGCTGAGCAGCCAGAGAACGTGTCGGCATGTGACTAAACCCCCCCCCCCCTTCCCCCGTTGAGAACGAACCCGGTAACCAACACACACAATATACACTACATAACCATGACAGGTGGCGGGGGTATGATGATAGCCTATAAGCTCCCCGATACCACAACAGGGGCCAGTACCCTGGCAGAAAACCCTAAGGTGACAGCACCGACCCGGCTGTAGAAATGCCGGTACCGTACTGCCACGCGGGTTCGTGGGGGAGCGAGGACTCGCACAGCCATCCCAACACAATAGCCGCAGCATGCCCCCGTCACGGGTCCCACTGCCGGAGGTGCCGTTCCAAACCCGCCGGAGGAAGAGAACGGGCCACGTGTCCCACTGTTAATGAAACCGGGGCCGGGGCCTGGCCGAGGGTACACCCCCGGACTCCGGCTTACCTCCGGAGAGGTGGTTGCGGAGAAACGCCGCCACCAAGGCCAGCCCCGGCCACTTACCCGTACCGCACCGCCGGAAACAGCTTCCGGTCAGCTGACTGGTGTGTCAGCTGACCTCTCATCACGTGAAGAACCCGCGGCGTACTGTGCTAGGGGCACCGCGGGTTCTTATAGTGATTAACCCCGCCCCCTCTCACAAATACAGGCTAACTGCGTTAGCCTTCACACATATATATATATATATATATATATATATATATATATATATATATAAATTTCCTGGATAACCCCTTTAATATAAGCCATTTTGGCTGCTGACAACAGTGAACCCATCTGTAAGATTAAATTAGTGTACTTATCAGGGTATAACATGCATCCTTATTTGTTAATTACTTCTATTAAAGAATCTTAATCCTTTCAATAATTATCAGCAGCTGAAGTTGAGTTGTTGTTTTCTGTCTGGCAACAGTGCTCTCTGCTGACATCTGTCACGATGCCGGCTGGCAGGAGGTGGATCCTCTGTGCCAGAGAGGGATTGGCGTGGACCGTGCTAGTGGACCGGTTCTAAGTCACTACTGGTGTTCACCAGAGCCCGCCGCAAAGCGGGATGGTCTTGCTGCGGCGGTAGTGACCAGGTCGTATCCACTAGCAACGGCTCAACCTCTCTGACTGCTGAAGATAGGCACGGTACAAGGGAGTAGACAGAAGCAAGGTCGGACGTAGCAGAAGGTCGGGGCAGGCAGCAAGGATCGTAGTCAATAAGGTAATAGCAGGAGGTCAAGTACACAGTATGGACAAACACAGTAACGCTTTCACTAGGCTCTAAGGCAACAAGATCCGGCAGGGGAGTGCAGGGGCAGAGATCAGATATAGTCTGGGAGCAGGTGGAAGCCAATTAAGCTAATTGGGCCAGGCACCAATCATTGGTGCACTGGCCCTTTAAGTCTCAGGGAGCTGGCGCGCGCGCGCCCTAGAGAGCGGAGCCGCGCACGCCAGCACATGACAGCAGGGGACGGGAACGGGTAAGTGACCTGGGATGCGATTCGCGAGCGGGCGCGTCCCGCTGTGCGAATCGCATCCCCGACGGCCATGACAGTGCAGCGCTCCCGGTCAGCGGGACCGACCGGGGCGCTGCGGAGAGAGAGACGCCGTAAGCGCTCCGGGGAGGAGCGGGGACCCGGAGCGCTAGGCGTAACAACATCTCTGCTTGTCTCAGGAACTGCACAGAGTAGAAGAGATTTGCTATGGGGATTTGCTTCTAAACTGGACGGTTCCCGAGACAGGTGTCATCAGAGAGCACTTAGACAGAAAAGCACAACTTGACTTCAGCAGCTCGTAAGTACTGAAAGGATGAAGATTTTTTTAATAGAAGTAATTTACATGTAATTTTCTGGAGCCAGTTGATATATATATATAAAAGTTTTTTCCTGGATAACCCCTTTAATAAAATAATTACGAATATTCTTTTTTTTTTTTTTTTTTTTTTCACAGTACACATCGCAGTGATCATCCCTCTCTGCTTCCAGCTTGTGTGGTGTAAAGAAGGCTGTAATACTACTGTGTGAGACTGGCGCGCAAATTTTCGCATGTGAGAAAATTAGCATATGCTACTTTTCGCATATGCAAATTTTTGCTTATGCTAATTTTTGTATATGCAAATTTTCGCATACGCAAATTTTCCGCATATGCGAAAATAAAACGCGAATATTACGAATATGCGAATTTAGCAAATATATGACGAATATTCGTCCATATATTCGTGAAATATCGCGAATTCGAATATGGCCTATGCCGCTCAACACTAGTTGAAACCATTGAATGTTGAGACCATAACTCTATGGAAACCTGGTAATTGGTTCTAAAGGCACCAAAATGTCATCCAAAAATAGGAAAAAGTGAAAATTTAAGAAAAATAAGTAGATAACTAATATAGATAAAGCAAATCCTTACATATAAAAGTAATAAAGATCTGCTGGGAGCTGTAATCACTGTCTATGTAAGTGTTTGCCAAGCAGGGAGCCTCCAGCTGTTGCAAAACTACAACTCCCATCATGCCCGGACAGCCAAAGGCTGTCCGGGCATGATGGGAGTTGTAGTTTTGCAACAGCTGTGGGCACCCTGCTTGGGAAATACTGGTCTATGTAGAGGACAGGAGCTTCTTCAGGGTCCTGTACAGTACAAGCAATGTCCTAAAAAAGTTACATGGAGCCGCCCTCACCTGGTGTCCAAAGGAGAAGCTAACCCTGGTACAGGTAAAGAGTACAGAGCATGTAATACCTCCCTGTACTGTAGGGGGCGCTACCAGACACCAGTCAGTGCATGCACTTCAGTAATACAGTTAAAGAGTAGTACAGAACATGTAATACCACCCTGTACTGTAGGGGGCGCTACCAGACACCAGTCATTGCATACACTTCAGTAATACAGGTACAGAACATGTAAACCACCCTATACTGTAGGGGGCGCTACCAGACACCAGTCAGTGCATACACTTCAGTAATACAGGTAAAGAGTACAGCACATGTAATACCACCCTGTACTGTAGGGGGCGCTACCAGACACCAGTCAGTGCATGTACTTCAGTAATACAGGTAAAGAGTACAGAACATGTAATACCACCCTGTACTGTAGGGGGCGCTACCAGACACCAGTCAGTGCATACACTTCAGTAATACAGGTAAAGAGTAGTACAGAACTTGTAATACCTCCCTGTACTGTAGGCAGCCCTACCAGACACCAATCAGTGCATGCACTTCAATAATACAGGTAAAGAGTACAGAACATGTAATACCTCCCTGTACTGTAGGGGGCGCTAACAGACACCAGTCAGTGCATACACTTCAGTAATACAGGTAAAGAGTAGTACAGAACATGTAATACCTCCCTGTACTGTAGGGGGCGCTTCCAGACACCAGTCATTGCATACACTTCAGTAATACAGGTAAAGAGTAGTACAGAACATGTAATACCTCCCTGTACTGTAGGGGGTGCTACCAGACACCAGTCAGTGCATGTACTTCAGCAATACAGGTAAAGAGTACAGAACATGTAATACCTCCCTGTACTGTAGGGGGCGCTACCAGACACCAGTCAGTGCATGCACTTCAGTAATACAGGTAAAGAGTAGTACAGAACATGTAATACCTCCCTGTACTGTAGGGGGTGCTACCAGACACCAGTCAGTGCATACACTTCAGTAATACAGGTAAAGAGTAGTACAGAACATGTAATACCTCCCTGTACTGTAGGGGGCGCTACCAGACACCAGTCAGTGCATACACTTCAGTAATACAGGTAAAGAGTACAGCACATGTAATACCACCCTGTATTGTAGGGGGCGCTACCAGACACCAGTCAGTGCAAGTACTTCAGTAATACAGGTAAAGAGTACAGAACATGTAATACCACCCTGTACTGTAGGGGGCGCTACCAGACACCAGTCAGTGCATACACTTCAGTAATACAGGTAAAGAGTACAGAACATACAATACCTCCCTTCACTGTAGGGGGCGCTACCAGACACCAGTCAGTGCATACACTTCAGTAATACAGGTAAAGAGTAGTACAGAACATGTAATACCACCCTGTACTGTAGGGGGCGCTACCAGACACCAGTCAGTGCATACACTTCAGTAATACAGGTAAAGAGTAGTACAGAACATGTAATACCACCCTGTACTGTAGGGGGCGCTACCAGACACCAGTCAGTGCATGCACTTCAGTAATACAGTTAAAGAGTAGTACAGAACATGTAATACCACCCTGTACTGTAGGGGGCGCTACCAGACACCAGTCATTGCATACACTTCAGTAATACAGGTACAGAACATGTAAACCACCCTATACTGTAGGGGGCGCTACCAGACACCAGTCAGTGCATACACTTCAGTAATACAGGTAAAGAGTACAGCACATGTAATACCACCCTGTACTGTAGGGGGCGCTACCAGACACCAGTCAGTGCATGTACTTCAGTAATACAGGTAAAGAGTACAGAACATGTAATACCACCCTGTACTGTAGGGGGCGCTACCAGACACCAGTCAGTGCATACACTTCAGTAATACAGGTAAAGAGTAGTACAGAACTTGTAATACCTCCCTGTACTGTAGGCAGCCCTACCAGACACCAATCAGTGCATGCACTTCAATAATACAGGTAAAGAGTACAGAACATGTAATACCTCCCTGTACTGTAGGGGGCGCTAACAGACACCAGTCAGTGCATACACTTCAGTAATACAGGTAAAGAGTAGTACAGAACATGTAATACCTCCCTGTACTGTAGGGGGCGCTTCCAGACACCAGTCATTGCATACACTTCAGTAATACAGGTAAAGAGTAGTACAGAACATGTAATACCTCCCTGTACTGTAGGGGGTGCTACCAGACACCAGTCAGTGCATGTACTTCAGCAATACAGGTAAAGAGTACAGAACATGTAATACCTCCCTGTACTGTAGGGGGCGCTACCAGACACCAGTCAGTGCATGCACTTCAGTAATACAGGTAAAGAGTAGTACAGAACATGTAATACCTCCCTGTACTGTAGGGGGTGCTACCAGACACCAGTCAGTGCATACACTTCAGTAATACAGGTAAAGAGTAGTACAGAACATGTAATACCTCCCTGTACTGTAGGGGGCGCTACCAGACACCAGTCAGTGCATACACTTCAGTAATACAGGTAAAGAGTACAGCACATGTAATACCACCCTGTATTGTAGGGGGCGCTACCAGACACCAGTCAGTGCAAGTACTTCAGTAATACAGGTAAAGAGTACAGAACATGTAATACCACCCTGTACTGTAGGGGGCGCTACCAGACACCAGTCAGTGCATACACTTCAGTAATACAGGTAAAGAGTACAGAACATACAATACCTCCCTTCACTGTAGGGGGCGCTACCAGACACCAGTCAGTGCATACACTTCAGTAATACAGGTAAAGAGTAGTACAGAACATGTAATACCACCCTGTACTGTAGGGGGCGCTACCAGACACCAGTCAGTGCATACACTTCAGTAATACAGGTAAAGAGTAGTACAGAACATGTAATACCTCCCTGTACTGTAGGGGGTGCTACCAGACACCAGCCATTGCATACACTTCAGTAATACAGGTAAAGAGTACAGAACATGTAACATCTCCCTGTACTGTAGGGGGTGCTACCAGACACCAGCCATTGCATACACTTCAGTAATACAGGTAAAGAGTAGTACAGAACATGTAATACCTCCCTGTTTTGTAGGGGGCGCTTCCAGACACCAGTAATTGCATACACTTCAGTAATACAGGTAAAGAGTAGTACAGAACATGTAATACCTCCCTGTACTGTAGGGGGCGCTACCAGACACCAGTCAGTGCATGTACTTCAGTAATACAGGTAAAGAGTACAGAACATGTAATACCTCCCTGTACTGTAGGGGGCGCTACCAGACACCAGTCAGTGCATGCACTTCAGTAATACAGGTAAAGAGTAGTACAGAACATGTAATACCTCCCTGTACTGTAGGGGGTGCTACCAGACACCAGTCAGTGCATACACTTCAGTAATACAGGTAAAGAGTAGTACAGAACATGTAATACCTCACAGTACTGTAGGGGGTGCTACCAGACACCAGTCATTGCATACACTTCAGTAATACAGGTAAAGAGTACAGAACATGTAATACCTCCCTGTACTGTAGGGGGCGCTACCAGACACCAGTCAGTGCATACACTTCAGTAATACAGGTAAAGAGTAGTACAGAACATGTAATACCTCCCTGTACTGTAGGGGGTGCTACCAGACACCAGTCAGTGCATACACTTCAGTAATACAGGTAAAGAGTAGTACAGAACATGTAATACCTCCCTGTACTGTAGGGGGCGCTACCAGACACCAGTCAGTGCATACACTTCAGTAATACAGGTAAAGAGTACAGCACATGTAATACCACCCTGTATTGTAGGGGGCGCTACCAGACACCAGTCAGTGCATGTACTTCAGTAATACAGGTAAAGAGTACAGAACATGTAATACCACCCTGTACTGTAGGGGGCGCTACCAGACACCAGTCAGTGCATACACTTCAGTAATACAGGTAAAGAGTACAGAACATACAATACCTCCCTTCACTGTAGGGGGCGCTACCAGACACCAGTCAGTGCATACACTTCAGTAATACAGGTAAAGAGTAGTACAGAACATGTAATACCACCCTGTACTGTAGGGGGCGCTACCAGACACCAGTCAGTGCATACACTTCAGTAATACAGGTAAAGAGTAGTACAGAACATGTAATACCTCCCTGTACTGTAGGGGGTGCTACCAGACACCAGCCATTGCATACACTTCAGTAATACAGGTAAAGAGTACAGAACATGTAACATCTCCCTGTACTGTAGGGGGTGCTACCAGACACCAGCCATTGCATACACTTCAGTAATACAGGTAAAGAGTAGTACAGAACATGTAATACCTCCCTGTTTTGTAGGGGGCGCTTCCAGACACCAGTCATTGCATACACTTCAGTAATACAGGTAAAGAGTAGTACAGAACATGTAATACCTCCCTGTACTGTAGGGGGCGCTACCAGACACCAGTCAGTGCATGTACTTCAGTAATACAGGTAAAGAGTACAGAACATGTAATACCTCCCTGTACTGTAGGGGGCGCTACCAGACACCAGTCAGTGCATGCACTTCAGTAATACAGGTAAAGAGTAGTACAGAACATGTAATACCTCCCTGTACTGTAGGGGGTGCTACCAGACACCAGTCAGTGCATACACTTCAGTAATACAGGTAAAGAGTAGTACAGAACATGTAATACCTCACAGTACTGTAGGGGGTGCTACCAGACACCAGTCATTGCATACACTTCAGTAATACAGGTAAAGAGTACAGAACATGTAACATCTCCCTGTACTGTAGGGGGCGCTAACAGACACCAGTCAGTGCATACACTTCAGTAATACAGGTAAAGAGTAGTACAGAACATGTAATACCTCCCTGTACTGTAGGGGGCGCTACCAGACACCAGTCAGTGCATACACTTCAGTAATACAGGTAAAGAGTAGTACAGAACATGTAATACCTCCCTGTACTGTAGGGGGCGCTACCAGACACCAGTCAGTGCATACACTTCAGGAATACAGGGGTTTTACCAGTGAATGTCCATTCTGATTGGTCAGTTCTTCCGGCTATTGACACGTGTCACAGATCTGGACTGTCTGTACATTGTATGTGGAGTCTGGTTTCAACCTACAATGGTCCAGAAAAGACCATTGTATGGTGAAACTATTGCATGTTGAGGCCATTGTAAGTTGAGGGATCACTGTATGTGTTATGAGCCATTCTTTTTTCTTTGTACATTGGACCTTAATGGTTCTTTACTTTTTTCTCTTTTGGGTAATCGCACTTCTTCATCTGCTGGCTTTTACTTATGAAAACAATAAACTGTAAGGTATAAATCGGCACCCCTTATTTTTTCTATATTTTTGGTCTCATATTTCTGTGGGGTTTATATTTATGGCATCTGTGTGGCGTTTATTGTTTACATGGCTTTCAAGGCTTTCTGGTATCAGTAGTTCTTGTTCTCTCTCAGCTTTCGCTCTCCAAAATGGCAGCTGCAATGCAGAGCATGGGGCTTTTTTTTTTTAGCCTCTTAAACCCACCCCTGTGCTGTGTCCTATTGGCCTGGGAGCTGTATGACACATAAATGCAAACAATGATTGGATAACCTGGGGTCATGTGATCTTGCTGATAGCTGTAAGGTATGCTGGGCTACCCTGATGTCATCTTAGTGTTCCCAGTACTTCCTCCTATCTTTTAAGTGCCAAACATCATGTGTTTCTCCTCCTTTTTTGCTATTATTACTCCCTTTGCCAGGTTCGTGCAAGCCCAACCTGACAATGTTCGAAAGATCGTCAAGCCGCTGTCACCCTGAAATTTGGAGTGAAGGCGGGCTAAGCTCGCTCATCTCTTGTACCAAATAATGGTACATTAAAAGATGCCATACTGTTTCATGTGATTTATTATTATAATCTTTATAGTCCTTTCAAGGTATAATTACACTTATCCAAGAAAACATCACCAACAAATATCAAAAAGTGGGATTTTTTAAAATTATTTTCATTGAATATCGTGAAATGAAACCGTAAAATAGGACCTAATCCAGTGGTGGTCCGGGATGGAAGATCTAGAAAGATTCTTTAATGGAACATTTACTGCAAAGAAAAAGGAAATTATTCTTGATGACAACCAAAGAATTCCAGATGCTCCGTGAAGGTTGATAGATCATCACAAATCTTTCCGTTCTTAGGAAGTAGACATTCTGTCTCACTGGGAAATGACTCAATCCATGAATCGTTGTCAATGAAGTAGATGTATCTAAAAATAAAGCAAAGATCATCGGTAATCATTAAGATCATATCCCCGAAAGCTTCAAGAAACTAAATGAAACTCTTGAGATGTTGGCTGATCCATGATGGCGCCACTCATGGAGCTTCTTACCATAATCCCGTGGCAGGTCTATCATCACAGTTGTGAACATGAACACTGCTTAAATCACAGGGGGGACATTTACCCCATTTTTTTTGCTCACACCGTGCCACAAAAAAGTCGCACATGCGCCTGAACACTTTTTTTGTGTGACTTTTGTGAGTAAACAAAAAGTTACAAAGAGCCTTACCTAAGAAAATTTCAATTTTCACTTTGCAGTGGTCACAAATTTATCATGTGTGAAAGTCGCACGTTGGCAAAAAAAAAAGGCGTCTTGAAAGAGCAGAAGAAAAAATCGGCAACTCACCGCACCCAGCTGATTGAATTCTTCTTTTTATTGCATACTCACATATAAGTTACATAGGAAGAGGGTAGTGGGGGGACACAGGATGGCGACCAAGCTCCGTTTCGCACGGTGATCGTGCTTCCTCCGGCCACGATAGATCTGCCTTGGTATTAACCCCTTAAGGACCCATGACGTACCGGTAAGTCATGAGTCCGCTCCATTTCTATAACGTCATAACGGGTCGGGCTCATCACGGTGCCGCGTGCTTTTAACCCTTTAGATGCGGTGTTCAAAGTTGATCGCTGCGTCTAAAGTGAAAGTAAATCATCGCCGGTTAGCTCAGGGGGCTGTTCGGGATCGCGGCATCCTGAACAGCTGTGACACAGCAGGAGGGTCCCTTACCTGCCTCCTGGTGTCCGATCGCCAAATGACTGCTCAGTGCCTGAGATCCAGGCATGAGAAACCACTGATCAATGTAAAAGATCAGTGTGTGCAGTGTTACAGACCCCTATGGGAGCTATAACACTGCAAAAAAAAAAAGAGGGGAAAAAAGTGAATAAAGATCATTTAACCCCTTCCCTAATAAAAGTTTGAATCACCCCCCTTTTCCCATAAAAAAAAAAAAGTGTAAGTAAAAATAAACATATATGGTATCGCCGCATGCGGAAATGTCCAAATTATAAAAATATATTGTTAATTAAACCGCACGGTCAATGGCGTACGCGCAAACAAATTCCAAAGTCCAAAATAGTGCACTTTTGGTCACTTTTTGTATCATGAAAAAATGAATAAGTGATATCAATACAAAAATGGTACCAAAATCACAGCACAAAAAAATTGCCCTCATACCGCCCCATAGGCGAAAAATAAAAAAGTTATAAGGGTCAGAAGATGATACTTTTAAACGTATACATTTTCCTGCATGTAGTTATGAAGTTTAGTTTCCAGAAGTACGACAAAATCCAACCTATATAAGTAGGGTATCATTTTAATCATATGGACCTACAGAATAAAGATAAGGTGCCATTTTTACCGAAAAATTTACTGTGTAGAAACGGAAGCCCCCAAAAGTTACAGAATGGCGTTTTTTTTTTCTTCAATTTGGTCACACAATAATTTTTTTTCCGTTTCGCCGTAGATTTTTGGGGTAAAATGACTGATATCACTGCAAAGTAGAATTGGTGGCTAAAAAAAAATAAGCCATAATATGGATTGTTTGGTGCAAAATTGAAAGAGTTCTGATTTTTTAAAGGTAAGGAAAATGCAAAAATGGAAAAACCCCGTGTCCTTAAGGGGTTAAAGGAGAACTGTACTGAACATTTTTCCATTTTCCCTGTGCCCAGGCTGCAAAAACTAAAAAAAAAAAACTTTAACTCACCTTCCGACGTTCCCCCCCGTTGCGCGATATCCGCGCAACGGGGGAACGTCGGAAGGTGAGTTAAAGTTTTTTTTTTTTTTTATTCTCAGAGATGATCCCATCTCTGAGAATAAAAAAAGCAAAAAAAACTTTAACTCACCTTCCGACGTTCCCCCCCCCCCCCCGTTGCGCGATATCCGCGCAACGGGGGGAACGTCGGAAGGTGAGTTAAACCTCCAAGTCCATAAGAGACTTGGAGGTTTCTTATGGACCCATATGGATGTACTCCTTGCAATGACCACTCCAGTATCCTATTTTTTTCTATTTCTCTGGCCTCCAGGTCTACCAGTTAGTGGCTCGTGGACTGGAAAGGAACGTGAACAATTTTCAATACTATGTGCCCGAAAGAAAAAAAAAGAATTTTTGCAAGTTGATTCCATTGAGTTCCAAGTTGCTGTGATCTTTTCCCTCACTAAACTTTGTGCCTTGGGAAGGTTAAAGGGGTATTCCAGGAAAAAACTTTTTATATATATATATATATATATATATATATATATATATATATATCAACTGTCTCCAGAAAGATAAACAGATTTGTAAATTACGTCTATTAAAAAATCTTAATCCTTTCAGTACTTATGAGCTTCTGAAGTTAAGGTTGTTCTTTTCTGTCTAAGTGCTCTCTGATGACACGTGTCTCGGGAACCGCCCAGTTTAGAAGCAAATCCCCATAGCAAACCTCTTCTAAACTGGGCGGTTCCCGAGACGCGTGTCATCAGAGAGCACTTAGACAGAAAAGAACAACCTTAACTTCAGAAGCTCATAAGTACTGAAAGGATTAAGATTTTTTAATAGAAGTAATTTACAAATCTGTTTAACTTTCTGGAGCCAATTGATATTAAAAAAAAAAAATATTTTTTTTTCCTGGATAACCCCTTTAATTTACTCTAGGTCCAGAAGTAAGTGTGTTTTGCCCATTTATACTAAATAAATTCCAATTGATTTAATCATTTGTCTTGATCAATCGATTGATTCTGGTAACGAGTATAAATTGTTAAGCCACCAGTAACTATCTGTCCTGATTCAGCTGTAAAACACAAGATGACATAATCACCTAGTAGATTTCTTGCTGCTCATAGACGCCTTCTCTCCCCAGATCTCTTTACTGCTGATATCTCTATAGAATTAGGATATATATATATTGGTTACACACCTACCCTCCAGCTCTATCTGTATACTGCTATTGCTGTTATCTCTATGGGATCAGGAAAAATAGTAGTTATTCACCTCACCTCTAGTTCTATCTGTATACTGCTGCTATCTCTATGGGATCAGGATATATAGTAGTTATACTCCCCCCAGATCTCTCTGTATACTGCTGCTGCTGCTGCTGCTATCTCTATGGGATCAGGATATATAGTAGTTATATACCTCCCCTCCAGCTCTATCTGTATACTGCTGCTATCTCTATGGGATCAGGATATATAGTAGTTATATACCTCCCCTACAGCTCTATCTGTATACTGCTATTGCTGCTATCTCTATGGGATCAGGATATATAGTAGTTATACACCTCCCCTCCAGCTCTATCTGTATACTGCTGTTATCTCTATGAGATCAGGATATATAGTAATTATGCACCTCCCCTCCAGCTCTATCTGTATACTGCTATTGCTGTTATCTCTATGAGATCAGGATATATAGTAGTTATACACCTCCCCTCCAGCTCTATCTGTATACTGCTATTGCTGTTATCTCTATGAGATCAGGATATATAGTAGTTATACACCTCCCCTCCAGCTCTATCTGTATACTGCTGTTATCTCTATGAGATCAGGATATATAGTAATTATGCACCTCCCCTCCAGCTCTATCTGTATACTGCTATTGCTGTTATCTCTATGAGATCAGGATATATAGTAGTTATACACCTCCCCTCCAGCTCTATCTGTATACTGCTATTGCTGTTATCTCTATGGGATCAGGAAAAATAGTAGTTATATACCTCCCCTCCAGCTCTGTCTGTAAACTGCTGATAACTCTATGGGGTCAGGATATATAGTAGTTATACACCTCACCTCTAGTTCTATCTGTATACTGCTGCTATCTTTATGAGATCAGGATATATAGTAGTTATATACCTCCCCTCCAGCTCTATCTGTATACTGCTGCTATCTCTATGAGAACAGGATATATAGTAGTTATATACCTCCCCTCCAGCTCTATCTGTAAACTGCTGCTATCTCTATGGGATCCTTATATATAGTAGTTAGTCACCTCCCCTCCAGCTCTATCTGTATACTGCTGATAACTCTATGGGATCAGGATATCTAGTAGTTATTCACTTCATCTCTAGCTCTATCCGTATACTGCTGCTATCTCTATGGGATCAGGATATATAGTAGTTATACACCTCCCCTCCAGCTCTATCTGTATACTGCTGCTATCTCTATGAGATCAGGATATATAGTAGTTATATACCTCCCCTCCAGCTCTATCTGTATACTGCTGCTGCTATCTCTATGGGATCAGGATATACAGTAGTTATACACCTCCCCTCCAGCTCTATCTGTATACTGCTGCTGCTATCTCTATGGGATCAGGATATACAGTAGTTATACACCTCTCCTCCAGCTTTATCTGTATACTGCTGCTATCTCTATGGGATCAGGATATACAGTAGTTATACACCTCTCCTCCAGCTTTATCTGTATACTGCTGCTATCTCTATGGGATCAGGATATATATTAGTTATACAACTTCCCTCTAGCTCTACCTGTATACTGCTGCTTTTTCTATGAAATCAGGATATATAAACTGGCTGTATTCACATTTTTTTTAATGTTGCAGATTTGCAATTGCAAGAAAATGGGGTTGTATTCCACAAATACAGTGAAAACTACAGCATATTCACCCCCAAAATGTGATAAAAATGCTACAAGAGCGCAGTAAAAACCCAACATGTGAACATAGACTTCTAATCTTAATACTCCTCCCTTGTGATTTTTTATCAAATCACTTTCTCCTCAATATTTCTCTAAAAACACACTTGGAATAAGAAAATGCAACATGTCTGAAAACCCACACCTGTCACATCAGCCAAAATAGGTAAGCACAAGGCATAGACAAGAACCTGAATACCAGAATAATTAATATAAACAAGATTTGAACCAACTCAAGAATGTTAGATGGAATCTTACTGTGAATGTTGGTCCCAGATACTGTCAATCTTCCCCCACACCAGGTAACTTCTTCCAACAGCAAAACCAAATTGGTGCCAGCAGCTCTTGCCACGGACAAACTTCCGAGATTCACCAGGAAGCACTTGATCTGTACCTTGACCAATGAAAAAAAATAAAACATATTTAACTTATTGTTGTAAAACTTAAAGGGATACTCCGCCCCTATACATGTTATCTAGAGATGAGCGAACTTACAGTAAATTCGATTCGTCACGAACTTCTCGGCTCGGCAGTTGATGACTTTTGCTGCGTAAATTAGTTCAGCTTTCCGGTGCTCCGGTGGCTGGAATAGGTGGATACATTCCTAGTAAAGAGTCACTTAGGACTGTATCCACCTTTTCCAGCCCACGGGAGCACCTGAAAGCTGAACTAATTTATGCAGGAAAAGTCATCAACTGCCAAGCCGAGAAGTTCGTGACGAATCGAATTTACTGTAAGTTCGCTCATCTCTAATGTTATCCCTTACCCAAGGGATGTGTGATCGCAGGTTACCCCCCACAGGGACCCCCCGCGATCTCCTGGCTGGCATTGCATCCATGATCGTGACGTCACGCCACGCCCCCTCCATTAATGGCTATGGGAGGGGGTGCAATGGCTAGTACACAGCTGTCCTGCCTCCTCACATAGACATAAATGGAGGGGGCGTGGTGGCTGTGTTCTCCAGTCAATCGGTACTGCGCAGAGTTTGCTCCGTGCACCGGATGACTGAGGTGCCGTGGCAAAGATCGTGGGGGTCTCCAGCGACCGGACCCCGCGATCAGACATGGTATGCCCCATCCTTTGGATAGGTGATAACATGTCTAGCAGAGGGATACCCCTTTAAAAGCTAAATGAAGTGCTAATTAAATACCATATCATTAATGTAGAAGAACACAATGACTGTTACATATCGTAACGTTTTCATGAGAAGTGGTAAAATGTTTCTTCTTCCTGCTGAGATATGGAGCCTTGTGCCATACACTTCACGCAAAGTAGCTCTCCTTTAGAAGGAAAAGAGCTTTTTCTCTAGTGCCACTTATTGGGGTTAACTTCCATGTAGGTCAATGCTTGACAACTTAACCCCTTAAGGACCAAGTCCATTTTCACCTTAACCCCTTAAGGACCCAGCCATTTTACACCTCAGGACCCGGCCATTTTTTGCACATCTGACCACTGTCACTTTAAACATTAATAACTCTGGAATGCTTTTAGTTATCATTCTGATTCCGAGATTGTTTTTTCGTGACATATTCTACTTTAACATAGTGGTAAAATTTTGTGGCAACTTGCATCCTTTCTTGGTGAAAAATCCCAAAATTTTATGAAAAATTTGAAAATTTTGCATTTTTCTAACTTTGAAGCTCTCTGCTTGTAAGGAAAATGGATATTCCAAATAAAAAAATTTTTATTCACATATACAATATGTCTACTTTATGTTTCCATCATAAAATTGATGAGTTTCTACTTTTGGAAGACACCAGAGGGCTTCAAAGTTCAGCAGCAATTTTCCAATTTTTCACAAAATTTCCAAACTCACAATTTTTCATGGACCAGTTCAGGTTTGAAGTGGATTTGAAGGGTCTTCATATTAGAAATACCCCATAAAAGACCCCATTATAAAAACTGCACCCCCCAAAGTATTCAAAATGACATTCAGTCCGCGTTTTAACCCTTTAGGTGTTTCACAGGAATAGCAGCAAAGTGAAGGAGAAAATTCACAATCTTCATTTTTTACACTTACATGTTCTTGTAGACCCAATTTTTGAATTTTTACAAGGGGTAAAAGGAGAAAATGTATACTTATATTTGTAGCCCAATTTCTCTCGAGTAAGCACATACCTCATATGTCTATGTAAAGTGTTCGGCGGGCGCAGTAGAGGGCTCAGAAGCGAAGGAGCGACAAGGGGATTTTGGAGAGTACGTTTTTTTGAAATGGTTTTTGGGGGGCATGTTGCATTTAGGAAGCCCCTATGGTGCCAGAACAGCAAAAATCCCCCACATGGCATACCATTTTGGAAACTAGACCCCTTGAGGTACGTAACAAGGAATAAAGTGAGCCTTAATACCCCACAGGAGTTTCACGACTTTTGCATATGTAAAAAAATAAAAATAAAATTTCACTAAAAGGTGTGTTTCCCCCCCAAATTTCACATTTTTGCAAGGGTTAATAGCAGAAAATACCCCCCAAAATTTGTAACCCCATCTCTTCTGACTATGGAGGTACCCCATAAGTTGACCTGAAGTGCACTACGGGCGAACTACAATGCTCAGAAGAGAAGGAGTCATATTTGGCTTTTTGAGAGCAAATTTTGCTCGGGGGGCATGTCGCATTTAGGAAGCCCATATGGTGCCAGGACAGCAAAATAACCCCCACATGGCATACCATTTTGGAAACTAGACCCCTTGAGGAATGTAAGAAGGCATAAAGTGAGCATTTACCCCCCACTGGTGTCTGTTATATCTTTGGAACAGTGGGCTGTACAACATTTTTAATTTGCACAGCCCACTCTTCCAAAGATCTGTCAGACACCTGTGGGGTGTAAATTCTCACTGCACCCCTCATTACATTCCGTGAGGGGTGTAGTTTCCGAAATGGGGTCACATGTGGGGTTTTGTTTTTTTTGCGTTTGTCAAAACCGCTGTAACAATCAGCCACCCCTGTGCAAATCACCTCAAATGTACATGGCGCACTCTCCCTTCTGGGCCTTGTTGTGCGCCCCCAGAGCAGTTTGCGCCCACTTATGGGGTATCTCCGTACTCGGGAGAAATTGCGTTACAAATTTTGGGGGGCTTTTTTCCCCTTTACCTCTTGTCAAAATGAAAAGTATAGGGCAACACCAGCATGTTAGTGTAAAAAGTTTATTTTTTTACACTAACATGCTGGTGTAGACCCCAACTTCACCTTTTCATAAGGGGTGAAAGGAGAAAAAGACCCCCAAGATTTGTTAGTCAATTTCTCCCGAGTACGGCGATACCCCATATGTGACCCTAAACTGTTGCCTTGAAATATGACAGGGCTCCAAAGTGAGAGCGCCATGCGCATTTGAGGCCTGAATTAGGGATTTGCATAGAGGTGGACATAGGGGTATTCTACACCAGTGATTCCCAAACAGGGTGCCTCCAGCTGTTGTAAAACTCCCAGCATGCCTGGACAGTCAACGGCTGTCCGGCAATACTGGGAGTTGTTGTTTTGCAACAGCTGGAGGCTCCATTTTGAAAACAGTGGCGTACCAGACATTTTTCATTTTTATTGGGGAGGGGGGCTGTGTAGGGGTATGTGTATATGTAGTGTTTTTTACTTTTTATTTTATTTTGTGTTAGTGTAGTGTAGTGTTTTTAGAGTACAGTCACACGGGCCGGGCGTTACAGCGAGTTTGAGCTGCCGCGCAAAATTTGCTGCATTGCAAACTTGCAGCCTGATACTCACTGTAAGCCGCCTGCCCATGTGAGTGTACCCTGTACATTCACAGGGGGGGGACCTCCAGCTGTTGCAAAACTACTACTCCCAGCATGCCTGAGAATGTTTGGGAGTTGTGGTTTTGCAACAGCTGGAGGCACACGGGTTGGGAAACACTGAGTTAGGAAACAATGTTTCCCAACCAGCGTGCCTCCAGCTGTAGCAAAACCACAACTCCCAAACATTCTCAGGCATGCTGGGAGTAGTAGTTCGGCAACATCTTTAGAGCCAGATGTTGCCGAACTACAACTCCCAGCATGCTTGGAGTTGTAGTTTTGCAACATCTGGAGGACTACAGTTTGCAGACCACTAATACAGTGGTTCCCAATCTGTGCCCTTCCAGATGTTGCAAAACTACAACCCCCAGTATGCCAAAACTGTCCAGGCATGCTGGGAGTTGTAGTTCTGCAACATCTGAAGGGCCAGATGTTACAGCACTACAACTCCCAGCATGCCTGGACAGTAAGCGCATGCTGAGGATGTGTAGTTTTGCAACATCTGGAAGGGCACAGTGGTCCAAAAACTGTGGACCTCCAGATGTTGCAAAACTGCAACTCCCAGCATTTACGGCGACGTGCATTGCTGTAAAGGGCCCGACCGCGGCTGAAGATCTACTCACCTGTCGCCGTCGCCGCCATCTTCCTCGACGGGATCCGGGTCTTCAGGGACGAGGTAAGTACCGGGGCCGGTCCCCAGCATTCCCCCGTCCCCCGCAGCGTCCTCCGGTCTTCCCCCCGTCCTCTCCGGACTTTCAGGGGCCGGGCAGGACGGGAGGAAGTAACCGCCCCCCCCCTGCGATTGGTCGGTTAAATAACCGACCGATCGCAGGGAATAGGAGGAGGTGGCAGGCTTGCCACCTCGCTCCTAGGCTCCAGCATGGTCCTGGCTGTCTGTGACAGCCGGGATCATGCGAAATTACCGGGCGGTCGGGTCCCAGAGACCCGATCAGCCCGGTATCGCCGCAGATCGCAAGGGCGATTTCCGACATGGGGGGCCTACATGGCCCCCCTCGGCGTTTGCCCTGGATGCCTGCTGAAGGATTTCAGCAGGCATCCAGTTCCGATCTCTGCCCGGCGAGCGGCAGAGACCGGAAAACGCCAGGACGTACGGGGACGTCCTGGGTCCTTAAGGCCCAGGGTGCGGGGACGTCCCCGTACGCCCTGGGTCCTTAAGAGGTTAAAGGGGTACTCCGGTGAAAACCTTTTTTCTTTTAAATCGACTGGTGGCAGAAAGTTAAACATATTTGTAAATTACTTCTATTAAAAAATCTTAATCCTTCCTGTACTTATTAGCCGCTGAATACTACAGAGGAAATTCTTTTCTTTTTGGAATGTTCTCTGATGACATCACGAGCACAGTTCTCTCTGCTGACGTTATTATAACAATAACGCTTTATTTATTGTTGTCCTTAGTGGGATTTGAACCCAAGTCCCCAGCACTGCAAGGCAGCAGTGCTAACCACTGAGCCACCATGCTGCCCTTAGCATACATCTGCTATGCACGGTTGCCAAAATGGACAGAGATGTCAGCAGAGAGCACTGTGCTCGTGATGTCATCAGTGTTCCAAAAAGAAAGGAATTTCCTCTGTAGCATTCAGCAGCTAATAAGTACTGGAAGGATTAAGATTTTTTAATAGAAGTGATTTACAAATATGTTTAACTTTCTGCCACCAGTTGATTTAAAAGAAAAAAGGTTTTCACCGGAGTACCCCTTTAAGGACAAGCCAATTTTATTTTTGGGTTTTTGTTTTTTCCTCCTTGCCTTCTATAATCCATAACTCCTTTATATTTCCATCTACAGACCCATATAAGGGCTTGATTTTTATGTGACCAATTGTACTTTGTAATGAAACCTCTCATTTTACCATAAAATGTACGGCGAACCCAAAAAAATATTTTTTTAGGAAGGAAATTTAAATGAAAACTACAATATTGCACATTTTGGAAGGTTTAGTTTTCACACTGTACACTTTACGGTAAAAATGAGATGTGTTGTTTATTCTGTGGGTCAATACGATTAAAATGATACCCATGGCTAGATACTTTTATATTTTTGTACCACTTAAAAAAAAAATCTAAAACTTTTTGTACAAAATCAGTAATCTAAAATCGCCTTATTTTGACCACCTATAACTTTTTCACTTTTCCGTATATAGGGTCGCATGAGGGCTAATTTTTTGCGCTGTCATCTGAACTTTTTATGGATACCACATTTACTCATATAAAACTTTTAGATCATTTTTTTATACATTTTTTGGGGAATAAAATGTGACAAAAAAAGCTGCATTTTTGGACTTTTTTATTTTTTATTTTTACGTTTATGCTGCTCACCGTACGGGATCATTAACATTATATTTTGATAGTTCGGACATTTACGCACGCAGCGATACCAAATATGTTTATAAAAAAAAAGTTACGCTTTTTGGGGGTAAAATGGGAAAAACTGACAATTTTCATTTTTATTGGGGGAGGGGATTTTTTACTTTTTTTTTTTTACTTTTTATTTTGACATTTTTCACCTTTTTTTATTTTAATTTTTTAACACTTTTGGGTGCCCCCCCCCCCCCCCCCCCGCGATCTCCAGGATGGAACCCCGGCACTCTCAGTGAGGAGCGTTTGTCGTCTACCGGTAGACGGCACGAGTTCCATTCATTTCTATGGGAGTGCTGAAGATGCCCGAGAGCCGTATTTTCCGGTGCTCCCTTAGAAATGAATGTAACACGTGCTGGCTGCACACACTCTGCTCACTGAGCGACGGGTCCCGTCCTGGAGGTCGCGGGGGGCCCCAGCGGCCGGACCCTCTGTGATCAGCGACTTATGCCCTATCCTGTGGAGTTCTACTTTAAATTAAAACAAATTTTAATTCACTGGGGCCATTACGACTTACCTCTTGACCTTGACTTCTAGCATACTACGAGCATGGCACGCCTAATTTGAGCGAGGCGAATTAATATTGTGATACTGCCGCGCATTTCCACTTGGGTTCTCCATTAGCTGTGTGGAGTTTACAGTTTCTGGTTTGTAATTTATTGAATGTTCTTATGGCTCTTATTCGACGATATTCCGCACTTAACCATCAATGTGTGATGTCTGTTTATAACAATGAAAATTCAATAAAATTTGTTTTAAAAAACAAAAAACAAATTTTTTCCAAAGGAAAAAACTCTCCTCTTTAAACAGCTGGTTCAGGGATTTTGTTCCCCAACATGACTGGCTGGAAGAGAGACCAATGACATGGGCTTTAAAGAGTAAGGTGTCTTCTTGAGGAGATCTCCAAGCTAGCACAGGGAGTCTTACAGGCCACACAATGGAAAACCATACCAAAACCAATAAAGACTTACCTGACTTAAAAATCCTGTCTACGGACATCACATAGGAGTCATATGTATCACCGGACTCGATGTCTGCAATAGTGACTTTATAGACTGTGAAAGCAGAAGTATTATTATAGTGAATTACATGTTACAAGCTTATATGCCACCTCTCTGTGGGGGGGGGGATGAGATTCGGCAATGACGGATGATTGATGAAACATTTACCAATGGTGCGCAATTACAATTTCACCATGTCGTAATATTGGCAAGGTGAATTTCCCTTCATATTTGTCACTTTATCTAATACTAGCGGAGTACCAGGCGTTGCCCGGTCTATCTGCCTAAACCTTGTGGTCCTTATTTCGTCCTTATTTCGTCCTTATATCTTATCCTCATATTCTGAGCCAATATCCCATCCACATATCCATCCCCCGCACTTGCACCAACTTTTTTCTACACCTGCTTGCTGGACAGTCGTCAGGATATTTAAAAGTCCTGGGCAATCTCGGCAGCCCTTGATTAGAGTTGATTTAACGTTGCCATATTTTTAGTTGACATATAAGTAACATGTAAGTTCATCAAAATATATCCAGCCACTTGGAAGTTATGCTGGAACATACTTAGTAGAGATGAGCGAACTTACAGTAAATTCGATTCGTCACGAACTTCTCGGCTCGGCAGTTGATGACTTTTCCTGCATAAATTAGTTCAGCTTTCAGGTGCTCCGGTGGGCTGGAAAAGGTGTATCCACTGTATCCACCTTTTCCAGCCCACCGGAGCACCGGAAAGCTGAACTCATCCATGCAGGATAAGTCATCAACTGCCGAGCCGAGAAGTTCGTGACAAATCAAATTTACTGTAAGTTCGCTCATCTCTAATACTTAGGTTGGGTTCACATCACGTTTTTCCCCATACGGGAGCGCATACGGCAGGGGGGGAGCTAAAAACGTGCGCTCCCGTATGCCTGCCGTATGCGCTCCCGTATGTAATTCATTTCAATGAGCCGACTGGAGTGAAACGTTCCGTCCGGTCGGCTCATTTTTTTTCCCTGTATGCGGTTTTCTACCGGACCTAAAACCGTAACTTTCTACCATTGTTACGTTTTATTTGCAATACCGAGCCTGGCCTCATGGTGTGCTGTTAAAGGGGTACTCGGCTGCTCAGCGTTTGGAACAAACTGTTCCGAACGCTGGAGCTGGCGCCGAGAGCTCGTGACGTCATAGCCCCGCCCCCTTATGTTATGACACCCTGCCCACTCAATGCTAGTCTATGGGAGGGGGCGTGACGGCCGTCACGCCCCCTCCCATAGACTTGCATTGAGTGGGCCGGGCATGACGTCATGAGGGGGCGGTGCTATGACGTCACGAGCTCCCGGCTCCAGCTCCAGCGTTCAGAACAGTTTGTTCCAAACTCTGAGCAGCGGAGTACCTACCCCTTTAAGGCAAAATCTACCCCTGAGCAGCACAAATTGGTTTAATATAGATATTTAATCTGCCATTCATCGGAGCACTAAGTAATAAAATAAATTCATTTTATAAGACAGTGGATAGTACCCGTGCTTTACAAAATGTATCAGTTCGTAACCCCCCTGTCTTCTCATGGTTCTTACCATAATCGGCTGGTGCTTTACACGCCTTCTCCAGTCTCGTGGCTACACTGAAGTCTTCTTGTGCTGTCTGGGATCCAGCACAGTTATCTGTAGAAGATAATCAGATTGCAATAGTCTCCATATATGCACAATGAGTGTGAGCTGGGATCAGGGTGGTCCCGCAAGTTGAGGGTATGTAGCTATAAGGATGATGTTATGCCTGGTACAAACAATGCAGGTCTTAAAGGGGTATTCCGGTGGAAAACTTTTTTTTCGTTAATCAACTGGTGCCAGAAAGTTAAACAGATTTGTAAATGACTTCTATAAAAAAAAAAAAAAATCTTAATCCTTCCAGTATTTATTAGCTGCTGAATACTCCAGAGGAAATTCTTTTCTTTTTGGAACACAGAGCTCTCTGCTGACATCACGAGCACAGTGCTCTCTGCTGACACCTCTGTCCATTTTAAGAACTGTCCAGAGCAGGAGAAAATCCCCATAGAAAACATATGCTGCTCTGGACAGTTCCTAAAATGGAAAGCAGAGGTCAGCAGAGAGCACTGGGAACATGATGTCAGCAGAGAGCTCTGTGTTCCAAAAAGAAAAGAATTTCCTCTGTAGTATTCAGCAGCTAATAAGTACTGAAAGGATTAAGATTTTTTTAATAGAAGTAATTTACAAATCTGTTTAACTTTCTGGCACCAGTTGAATTAAAATAATAATAATAATAATAATTTCCCCCGGAGTATCACTTTTATGGTTTGTAGAGGGTTTCTATTAGTGTCTGCATTTTAAAAGTCTAAGGTATATTAGAAAAATACAGAACATTTTACTATATAGTATAAGATTTATTTAAAGGGGTATTCCGGGATTTTTTTTTTATTTGACTATGCTACAGGGGCTGTAATGTTAGTGTAGTTCATAATATAGTGTCTGTACCTGTGTGTGACGGTTTTCTCACAATTCTTCTGTGATTTTCACCCCAATATTTATTTTTACCAGCATACAAAATGACTGTTGTCTCAGATTTTTCACAGCTTGCAATGCGGCCCAGACCTGACTCACTAGTCAGCTGATGACAGGGAGCCTGTCTGCTTCAATGGGTGGAGGGATCACTTGGTGGGAGAGAGATCAATCTACAACTAATGCAACAGCTGTAGGCACCCTGATTGAAGACCACAGGTCTGCAGCTCATTTATGTTTCAATGGGTGGGGTGGCTGATGTGTGGGAAGGAGGAAAATGGTATCATGGGATTTGTAGGCAAAAAAGAAAACTCAAAATAGGAAATACAAGTTCACAGAAAGCTAGCCACAGTGTTATGGTAATCTCACAACATAGCCATTTAGCCCCAAGACAAGCGCAGATCCTTCCTAAACATGTCCATTACTGTCTGCCAGGTACGTACTAAAATCACCTTATGCTGGAGAACCCCTTTAACTTTATGCACAATCCAGAATCCAACCTGTCAATTAGAATGGCCATATACATATAAAAGTGGAGGATCAACCCTAGGGATACTGAGAAAGCTCTACCCTTGCCTGTTGTCCATGGACAGTGCACAGAAATATGGTCCACTGCACTCTCAGAACCAGCAGGGTCCCAACCTCTCGATGATAATTATTTTATGGCACATCCATTCAAGGTAACAAGATAAGTTAAATGGCCAGGGCAAGGGCTTTTTCCCATACTGACCTTTAGAGCTTTTTCCAATCCTTACCATTAGAGCTTTTTCCAATCCTTACCATTAGAGCTTTTTCCCATACTGACCTTTAGAGCTTTTTCCAATCCTTACCATTAGAGCTTTTTCCTATCCTTACTATAAGCTTTTTCCCATTCTGACCATTAAAGGAGTAGTCCAGTGGTGACTCAGTGGTGAGCAACTTATCCACTATCCTAAGGATAGGGGATAAGTTGCAGATCGCGGGGGGTCCGACCGCTGGGGACCCTGCGATCTCCTGTGATCTCCTGTAGTCCTGGACTACCCCTTTAAAGCTTTTTCCCATCCTGACCACATTAGCTAGAGCCAATTTGCCTTCCTCTCTCACCATGGAGGCAGCTTCAGGCCAAATTCTACAATGCTGTAAAGTGTGTTGTAAAATGGTGTATCAGTACTGATTGAGGGGTTAAAAGAGGTTGTCCATTTTAAAGGGGTACTCTGCCGAAAAGAATAGGGGATAAGATGTCTGATCGCTGAGGCCCTGCTGCTGGGGACCCCCGCAATCTCCGGGCCTGTAGCCTAGTACGTAGCCATCACGCCTCCTGCCAAAGACATGAAACGTTAGGGGGTGTGGGATGACTGGTGTGCTGCACCAGAGATTGCAGGGGTCCCCAGTGGCGGGACCCCCATGATCGGACATCTTATCCCCTATCCTTTGGATAGGGGATAAGATGTTTTTCCGCGGAGTACCCCTGTGAACAACTCTTATGTATATGCTTTATTAGGGACATAAATTTTGTAAATGGTGACCTTCCTTTCATCAAGAGGACCTGGCTTACACATTGATTTCAGTGGGAACCATAAAATGCTTAACATCCCTGTAAGGCTGCGGCAATGGGGAGGGCTTTCTGGTGGGTCATGGCAATGATAGCAGCTGTTCATGGGGCCAACACATTATTGGAGGAACCTACAGTACAAGAAATAAAGGGGTTGTCCAAGCCGTACAAGCCATTTATTCTTGAGAATATACCCCTTTAAAGCTGAAGGAGCGGGAACTTGTCAGATATTGTTAGAATATTGATAGAATAACGCTCTTCACCTTGAGATAATTGGATGTTTTGCTTCCAGGGAACCCAGCTCACGGCGCTGATCGACCAGACAGGTAGATAGACTAAAACAGGTTTATTGACCAGAATACAACGCGTTTCGCTGCGCATGCGCATCGAAACGCGTTGCGTTCTGGTCAATAAACCTGTTTTAGTCTATCTACCTGTCTGGCCGATCAGCACCGTGAGCCGGGTTCCCTGGAAGCCAAACATCCAATTACCGCATATGTTCCTGAGGGCAGCAGACGACCTACTTTACATACCTTTTCCATTGTTGTGTATATGCTTACACAACCACCCAGGGTGAGCAACCAATTTATATACTAAATTCACACTTTGGGTCCAAACAATACTGTTCTATGGAGCGCTTATTTCCATTTCCCCACCTTGAGAGATAAGGCAGACTCATGTTATGTCACCAAACAATAATTCGTACACTACTGTAGGATCAGCAGCATCACTGGCAGCTGGATTTCTCTCAGTGGGAACGAAGGATATAGGACATGTTGAAATCCAACATGACAAATCTTCTTTCCTCCGACTTTTGCTGTCAAAGTGAAGTCATGTGGCCTCCATACTAGGGATCGACCGATTAGGTTTTTTAGGGCCGATACCGATAATCTGTGCAGGTTAGGGCCGATAGCCGATAACTTATACCGATATTCCGGTATAAGTTATCGGCTATTTATCCCCCCGCGACACCGCTGCAGATCATTGATTTAAAGCGGGCACTTTAAATCAATGCACTGCAGTGGCTTTTGCGGTGCCATAGGCCGCCGCCGCCACCACCCGCTTCTCTCCCCCTACCTGTCAGGGTGGTCCGGGCCATCCATCCTTCCTGTTGTGTCCGGCGGCATTCCGGGTGGAGGGTGAACCGGTCCGGGCTGTCCTTCTTCTCCGGGGGTCATCTTCTCCACTCCGGACAGGCTCCGGCCTAGCACGCTGCATAGACGCCGCTGCGCAGTGACGCCCGTGCGCAGCGACGCACCTGACGTCACGGTGTAGCGGCGTCTATGCAGCGTACTAGGCCGGAGCCTGCCCAGAGTGGAGAAGATGACCCCCGGAGAATGACAGCTCGGACCGGATCACCCTCCACCCGGAATGCCGCCGGATACTACAGGAAGGATGGATGGCCCGGACCACCCCCATTACGGATAAGTTTAATTTTTTTTATTGACTCGGAAGGTGGGGGAGGGGCCCGACCGGTATAGCGGTATGGGAAAAAATCCACACCGTGGGAGAAAAAAAAACCGGTATCCGGTTCATACCGGTATACCGCCCAGCACTATGGTGGGGGGTGCGACGCGGTGGGTCGGGGGGGGGGGGCGGTCGCGATGCGGTGGGGGCGGTGCGGGGGATGGGGCATTATCGGCTTATCGGCAAGGTAATTGCCGATACCGATAATGCCCAAAATCGTGATTATCGGCCGATAATATCGGTAATATCGGTCGATCCCTACTCCATACACACTAGGTTGACATTCTTCTAAAATTGGTCAGTTCAAGAATTTAGAGCAGCAATAATTTCTTGTATTTCCCAAATTTTCTTCTGTTTTTTCTTACCTTGAAAGCAGCGACATTCTCCATTTTGGCAGATGGCGGAGGGGATGGCATGGAGCTTTTCCACGTTATAATAGGCTGTACAGCTGTTTTCTGCTAAACAAAAACATGTCTTCAAATTTTTTTTTACAAAACCTGCTTATTATTCAGTAATAGAAAATCAATGGTTCATTTGGTTACCTGGTGCATAATATTCGTAGACGGTGACAGGGGCCGGCTGATTGCGGCCAATATCATAATACTGGTGGCCACGAATCTTGAGGCACTTCTCTTCCTTGTGGGGGATCTGACACCAGCAGAGGAGAGAGAGGATACAAACTTGTATTAGGTGTCTATGATGAACTAGTAGGAAGCTTACGATAGAATACAGCTCTGGATGGGACTTACGATAAAGCAAAAGTATTTGTTAGGGTTAGAAGAACAACAAATTTATGAGACTGGGATTAGATTCTAGTTTTACAGAAGTCACCAATCACTTTTACATCAAGGGCAGATACTTTTGATTTTTCAAGGAACATTTCCATGTTTATTAGATAGTGTCCAGATAATAGAGCTACCAAATGTCTGTATTAATAGGACTACAGGGTCCATATAGACAGAGTAACATAGTTGCATACATGTTACATGGTGCAGTAGACTGCCAAATAAAGCCTAGAAGTGCTCCCCTACCACCCTACAGTGCCTCCCTTACCACCATACAGTGCCTCCCTTACCACCATACAGTGCATCCCTTACCACCATACAATACAGTGCTTCCCTTACCACCATACAGGGCCTCCCTTACCACCATACAGTGCATCCCCTACCACCATACAGCATCCCTTACCACCATACAGCATCCCTTACCACCATACAGTGCATCCCTTACCACCATACAGCATCCCTTACCACCATACAGTGCCTCCCTTACCACCATACAGCATCCCTTACCACCATACAGCATCCCTTACCACCATACAGTGCCTCCCTTACCACCATACAGCATCCCTTACCACCATACAGCATCCCTTACCACCATACAGTGCCTCCCTTACCACCATACAGTGCATCCCTTACCACCATACAGTGCCTCCCTTACCACCATACAGTGCCTCCCTTACCACCATACAGTGCCTCCTTTACCACCATACAGTGCATCCCTTACCACCATACAATACAGTGCCTCCCTTACCACCATACAGTGCATCCCTTACCACCATACAATACAGTGCCTCCCTTACCACCATACAGTGCCTCCCTTACCACCATACAATACAGTGCCTCCCTTACCACCATACAGTGCCTCCCTTACCACCATACAGTGCCTCCCTTACCACCATACAGTGCATCCCTTACCACCATACAGTGCATCCCTTACCACCATACAGCATCCCTTATCACCATACAGCATCCCTTACCACCATACAGTGCATCCCTTACCACCATACAGCATCCCTTACCACCATACAGTGCATCCCTTACCACCATACAGTGCCTCCCTTACCGCCATACAGCATCCCTTACCACCATACAGTGCATACCTTACCACCATACAGTGCCTCCCTTACCACCATACAGTGCCTCCCTTACCACCATACAGCATCCCTTACCACCATACAGTGCATCCCTTATCACCATACAGCATCCCTTATCACCCTACAGTGCATCCCTTACCACCATACAGTGCATCCCTTACCACCATACAGTGCATCCCTTACCACCATACAGTGCCTCCCTTACCACCATACAGCATCCCTTACCACCATACAGTGCATCCCTTATCACCATACAGCATCCCTTATCACCCTACAGTGCATCCCTTACCACCATACAGTGCATCCCTTACCACCATACAGTGCATCCCTTACCACCATACAGTGCCTCCCTTACCACCATACAGCATCCCTTACCACCATACAGCATCTCTTACCACCATACAGCATCCCTTACCACCATACAGCATCTCTTACCACCATACAGCATCCCTTACCACCCTACAGCATCCCTTACCACTATACAGTGCATCCCTTACCACCATACATCATCCCTTACCACCATACAGTGCCTCCCTTACCACCATACATCATCCCTTACCACCATACAGCATCCCTTACCACCATACAGCATCCCTTACCACCCTACAGTGCATCCCTTACCACTATACAGTGCATCCATTACCACCATACAGTGCATCCCTTACCACCATACAGTGCCTCCCTTACCACCATACAGCATCCCTTACCACCATACAGTGCATCACTTACCACCATACAGCATCCCTTACCACCATACAGCATCCCTTACCACCCTACAGTGCATCCCTTACCACCATACAGTGCCTCCCTTACCACCATACAGTGCCTCCCTTACCACCATACAGTGCATCCCTTACCACCATACAGTGCATCCCTTTACCACCATACAGTGCCTCCCTTACCACCATACAGCATCCCTTACCATCATACAGTGCATCCCTTACCACCATACAGCATCCCTTACCACCCTACAGTGCATCCCTTACCACCATACAGTGCCTCCCTTACCACCATACAGTGCCTCCCTTACCACCATACAGTGCCTCCCTTACCACCATACAGTGCATCCCTTACCACCATACAGTGCATCCCTTTACCACCATACAGTGCCTCCCTTACCACTATACAGCATCCCTTACCACCATACAGCATCCCTTACCACCACACATTGCATCCCTTACCACCATACAGTGCATCCCTTATCACCATACAGCATCCCTTACCACCATACAGTGCATCCCTTACCACCATACAGTGCATCCCTTACCACCATACAACATCCCTTACCACCATACAGCATCCCTTACCACCATACAGTGCATCCCTTACCACCATACAGTGCCTCCCTTACCACCATACAGCATCCCTTACCATCATACAGTGCATCCCTTACCACCATACAGCATCCCTTACCACCCTACAGGGCATCCCTTACCACCTTACAGTGCATCCCTTACCATCATACAGTGCATCCCTTACCACCATACAGTGCCTCCCTTACCACCATACAGCATCCCTTACCACCATACAGCATCCCTTACCACCATACAGCATCCCTTACCACCCTACAGGGCATCCCTTACCACCATACAGTGCCTCCCTTACCACCATACAGCATCCCTTACCACCATACAGCATCCCTTACCACCCTACATGGCATCCCTTACCACCATACAGTGCATCCCTTACCACCATACAGTGCGTAGAAGTGCTCTTTTACTATCAGACAGTGCCTAGAAGAGATCCTTTATCACAATACAGTGCCTTGTGCAATCTTACAATTATGCAGTGCCTATATGTAATCCCTTACCACATACAGTGCTGACTTGTGATCCCTTACCCCAATACAGTGCCTAGAAGTGATCCCTTACTACCATATAATGCCTAGAAGTGATCCCTTACCACCATACAGTGCCTAGAAGTGACCCCTTACCACCATATAATGCCTAGAAGTGATCCCTTACCACCATATAATGCCTAGAAGTGATCCCTTATCACAATACAGTGCCTAGAAGTGATCCCTTACCACCATATAATGCCTAGAAGTGATCCCTTACCACCATATAATGCCTAGAAGTGATCCCTTATCACAATACAGTGCCTAGAAGTGATCTCTTACCACAATATAATGCCTAGAAGTGATCCCTTACCACCATACAGTGCCTAGAAGTGATCCCTTACCACAATATAATGCCTAGAAGTGATCCCTTACCACAATACAGTGCCTAGAAGTGATCCCTTACTACAATACAGTGCCTAGAAGTGATCTCTTACCACCATATAATGCCTAGAAGTGATCCCTTACCACCATATAATGCCTAGAAGTGATCCCTTACCACCATATAATGCCTAGAAGTGATCCCTTATCACCATATAATGCCTAGAAGTGATCCCTTACCACAATACAGTGCCTAGAAGTGATCCCTTACCACAATGCAGTGCCTAGAAGTGATCACTTACCACAATATAATGCCTAGAAGTGATCCCTTACCACCAAACAGTGCCTAGAAGTGATCCCTTACCACCATATAATGCCTAGAAGTGATCCCTTACCACAATACCGTGCCTAGAAGTGATCCCTTACCACAATACAGTGCCTATGAAGTGATCTCTTACCACAATATAATGCCTAGAAGTGATCCCTTATCACCATACAGTGCCTAGAAGTGATCCATTACCACCATATAATGCTTAGAAATGATCCCTTACCACAATACAGTGCCTAGAAGTGATCCCTTACCACATTACAGTGCCTAGAAGTGATCCCTTATCACAATATAATGCCTAGAAGTGATCCCTTACCACCATATAATGCCTAGAAGCGACCCCTTATTAAATGAATGCATACCTGTCAGATACCACACAAAAAATTAAATGTTACTCAGTACCTAATCCTGACCATGTACATCTAATTTTTTATCACTCCTTAACCTATATTTATTATAAATACATCTCTTTTCATTAGCTCACAGTGTCACATGACTCATGGACAAGACAAAAGGTCTTTAATTTTCATCAATAACAACATGTAAAAGGTTTTTGGATCTGACAGTGCCCATTTATGTTGCTCAAAAGTGCTCACTTATCACCATATAATGTGGAACAATCCCCACTTGGTGCTCAGTCATGTTATGTAATATCTCTCTTAGCCTCATACATTGGGCCAAAGTGATTTAAAGTACCCCCCAACAATTTTAATTCAGACTCATTTTACTAAGCTGCAGACCGGTAACCATTTCTACCATAATGGTGGCTTAGTGGTTACGACCCATGGGGTCATGGGTTCATCTTCGGCCATCTACATGGAGGTTATTTTATCTGGTTAGCTTCCGATGACTTATTAGATCTTGTTCTATTTCGGTCTACTCACGTTGTGCAGGAAGACGATCAGGTGACTTCTCTCAGACGTTTCCATATCCATCTCAAATCTTCCAACAAGTGGCTCCGACCTTAGCTGCATTATGTAAAAATAGCGGAATTAATTTAATGCATAATTTTGCTGTATACAGTTATATGATTTCTTTCTTTACAGGTATTATTTACCTGGTTAAAAATCTCCTGCCTGAAGCTCAAATAGGCACAGTCACTTAAAAACATTTTTATTTAGAAACATGTTAAAAGTTTTGATCAAACGGGGGTCTCCATGCTGAGAATCTTACAACAGTCTCTCCAATCTTGTCTTGTTACCGAGTTCTATAGAAAGTGGCACCACCTCCTGCCACCTCCTCTCACCACCGGCTCTGCCTCTTGAGGGGGGCACTCCTCTACCCACTGCAATAGAGTAACCCAGCATCCGAAGCCCCCGCTCATCCAACAAAACCCTGCCACGTCATGTCCCGTAACCCCCCATCGGGACCATAACCATAATAATCTGAAGGCAGACAGGCGTAATCACTAAGATCAGGTCCGTCCAGCATCCTGACATCGCGCAGGCCTCTATTCAACTGCCCCACATCCCCCCGGTGATTACTTGAGTAGAAGGTTTGTTACAGTGTGTAACCCCAGTAGTAAGGTGATTACACGAGTAGGGGGTTGTTACAATTGGTGATGAGCGGCATTGGCCATATTCGAATTCGCAATATTTTGCGAATATATAGACGAATATTCGTCGTATTCCTTATATTCGCATATTCGCGTCTTCGATGAAGAAAACAGTGAGGGGGTGGGCAACTTTACTGTTGGTTGCTAGGGATGTTGTTGATAACCTCTGACAAGTGTATTTGGATCATTCTAATTGGCCCACAAGTGAAAAGAAGGAATATGCGGTAAAACGAATATTTGCAAATTCGAATATTTAGCAAATATATTCGCAAAATTTGTGAATTCGCGATAGAAATTTGAAATGCAAATATTCGCTCCCAACACTAGTTACAATGGGTCACCCCAGTAGTAAGGAGATTACATAAGGAGGAGATTTGTTAGTGTGTAACCCCCATAGTAAGGAGATTACATGAGAAGGAGGTTTGTTACAGTGTGTCACCCCAGTAGTAAGGTAATTTTATGAGGAGGGGGTTTGTTAAAGTGTCACCTCAGTAGTAAGGTAATTGCAAGAGGAGGGAGTTTGTTATAGTGTGTCACCCCAGTAGTAAGGTGGGGTATGTGCAAGGTAGGAGCCAATGGGCAGGGTCAATCGGGCAGCAAAATTAGTTTTCGCCTAGGGTTTTCCCTCCTCGTTCCTGAACACCCAGACCCCGACCGATGAACTATTTTCACTTATATCTACTATATATTAAAAGTTTTTTTGTAGGAAGACTTTAATCCCCATACTATCCCACGTTAACCTTATCCTTATCCTTCAAGATGGCCTTGACTTCCAAATCTCATCCTCTCCCCCTAAAGTTCAGCAGATTGTTCTTTTTTCTTAATTCTTCAGCCAAGTGTTTCTATTCACCATCTTGTTTATCTTGGTTAAAGCAAAAAGTTTCCTCCGATGTGCAGTGTGTCCTATGTGCTAAGACAAAACCGTAAAGGGGTACTCCAGTGCTCCAGTGTTCTGAACATTTTATCCAGAACGCTTGTAGCCGGAGGCCGTGATCGTGATGTCATGACCACGCCCCCTAGTGATGTCACGCCCCTCCATTCATGTCTATGGGAGGGGGCATGTCGGACGACATGCCCCCTCCCATAGACATGAACTGAGGGGGAATGGCGTGACATCATGACATCACGACCACTGCCGCAGGAATTTGTTTAGAATGCCGGGTTCTGCGGGAGATCGTTGGGGGCCCATAGGAGATAAATGCCTAGCAGCGGAGCACCCCCTTTAACCCAAACTTGTCCCTTACCTTTTTAAGACCCTCGAGATCAGGAAAGAATCCAGTCAGCATGGTGATATTCAGGATGGACGAGGCAGCGTCGACCACTTTTTGGTGTCTATGTAGATGAAATGTTTTATAGCGCAAACAGTTAATAGTTCTGAACAGTATTCGTGGAAGAACCTACGTCCTAGTCCTGGATGAACCCACCCGTTAGTTTTGTTTATAGGCGTTGAATTCCACAAATTTTGATGTCTTATTGTCCAATTACCCAATGATTTTTGGGAAAGGTAGTTTCCCAGTGTGAGGTTGGGGGAATTAAGGATCTGAGATTAGGGGTATTAGATATATATGTCAAATAACATAATGATTCAGCTTTACCACATGGCAATGGTCATAGAAAAACTGGCAAAAAAACAAATGCTCATTGTAATTATTTACAAAATCTCCATTCAGACCTTCAATATAATAGTAATTTGTCTCAGGGCATCTCTCTAGTTCCCGATAACTGACCCATGTAAAAGGGAAAGCCAACAGCCGGCAAACAAGAAAACACCTATCAGGTTATTGTATACTCTGTAGGCCTAAAGACCATCGGTAGTAGGTAGGCTGCACATCAACCCTTGACAATGATGAAGGTGAAGAGCCGCACCAGTGATACAAGATGATTGATAAGACCCTGCCTGTATGATGACAGAGGTTCCTAATATGAGCCCTAAAGTGCCCTAAATTCTTATTATTGTATCCACCTTCCAAAATCGATACTTCTAGCCAGTGGGATCAAATTTGGCAGCTAAGAGTTTGCCCAAATACCAGTATTTAGACTTTTGACATAGCAGCCCATAAAATTACATCCATGTTCTTGTGATTGAGGTGATCATTAGTATAAAGGAAATTACCTGACACAGATATCAATGGAGAATGTTTGTTTTGCCCCTTGTGGTCTTCTCTCTGTAGAGGTAAATGCCATACATGTATGTTAGTATCATGGTGTCATACATGTATTTTAGTATCATGGTGTCATACATGTATGTTAGTATCATGGTGTCATACATGTATTTTAGTATCATGGTGTCATACATGTATGTTAGTATCATGGTGTCATACATGTATGTTAGTATCATGGTGCCATACATGTATGTTAGTATCATGGTGTCATATATGTATGTTAGTATCATGGTGTCATACATGTATGTTAGTATCATGGTGTCATACATGTATGTTAGTATCATGGTGTCATACATGTATGTTAGTATCATGGTGTCATACATGTATGTTAGTATCATGGTGTCATACATGTATGTTAGTATCATGGTGCTATACATGTATGTTAGTATCATGGTGTCATATATGTATGTTAGTATCATGGTGTCATACATGTATGTTAGTATCATGGTGTCATACATGTATGTTAGTATCATGGTGCCATACATGTATGTTAGTATTATGGTGCCATACATGTATGTTAGTATCATGGTGCCATACATGTATGTTAGTATCATGGTGCCATACATGTATGTTAGTATCATGGTGTCATATATGTATGTTAGTATCATGGTGTCATACATGTATGTTAGTATCATGGTGTCATACATGTATGTTAGTATCATGGTGCCATACATGTATGTTAGTATTATGGTGCCATACATGTATGTTAGTATCATGGTGCCATACATGTATGTTAGTATTATGGTGCCATACATGTATGTTAGTATCATGGTGCCATGCATGTATGTTAGTATCATGGTGTCATACATGTATGTTAGTATTATGGTGCCATACATGTATGTTAGTATCATGGTGTCATACATGTATGTTAGTATTATGGTGCCATACATGTATGTTAGTATCATGGTGCCATACATGTATGTTAGTATTATGGTGCCATACATGTATGTTAGTAATATGGTGCCATACATGTATGTTAGTATCATGGTGCCATGCATGTATGTTAGTATCATGGTGACATACATGTATGTTAGTATTATGGTGCCATACATGTATGTTAGTATTATGGTGCCATACATGTATGTTAGTATCATGATGCCATACATGTATGTTAGTATCATGGTGTCATACATGTATGTTAGTATTATGGTGCCATACATGTATGTTAGTATCATGGTGCCATACATGTATGTTAGTATCATGGTGCCATACATGTATGTTAGTATCATGGTGCCATACATGTATGTTAGTATCATGGTGCCATACATGTATGTTAGTATCATGGTGTCATACATGTATGTTAGTATCATGGTGTCATACATGTATGTTAGTATCATGGTGTTATACATGTATGTTAGTATTATGGTGCCATACATGTATGTTAGTATCATGGTGTCATACATGTATGTTATTATAATGGTGTCATACATGTATGTTAGTATAATCGTGCCATACATGTACAGTCATGGCAGTAAATGTTGGCACCCCTGAATTTTTTCAAGAGAAGAAAGTATTTCTCACAGAAAAGGATTGCAGTAACACACGTTTTGCTATACAAATGTTTATCTCCTTTGTGTGTATTGGAACTAAACCAAAAATGGGAGGAAAAGAAGCAAATTGGACATAATGTCACCAAACTCCAAAAATGGTCTGGACCAAATTATTGGCACCCTTTCAAAATTGTGGAAAAATAAGATTGTTTCAAGCATGTGATGCTCCTTTAAACTCCTCTGGGGCAAGTAACAGGTGTGGGCAATACAAAAATCACACCTGAAAGCAGATAAAAAGGAGAGAAGTTCACTTAGTCTTTGCATTGTGTGTCTGTGTGTGCCAGACTAAGCATGGACAACAGAAAGAGAAGAAAAGAACTGTCTGAGGACTTGAGAACCAAAATTGTGGGAAAAATATCAACATTCTCAAGGTTACAAGTCCATCTCCAGAGATCTAGATTGTCCACAGTGCGCAACATTATCAAGAAGTTTGCAACCCATGGCACTGTAGCTAATCTCCCTGGGTGTGGACGAAAGAGAAAAATTGATGAAAGGTGTCAACGCAGGATAGTCCGGATGGTGGATAAGCAGCCCCAAACAATTTCCAAAGATATTCAAGCTATCCTGCAGGCTCACGGAGCATCAGTGTTAGCGCAAACTATCTGTCGACATTTAAATTAAATGAAAAGCTACGAAGGAGACCCAGAAGGACCCCACTATGGAGGAGACCCAGGAGGACCCCACTGCTGACACAGAGACATAAAAAAGCAAGACTACATTTTGCCTAAATGAACTTGAGTAGTTCAAAATCCTTCCGGAAAAACGTCTTGTTGACAGATGAGACCAAGATAGAGCTTTTTGGTAAAGCACATCATTCTACTGTTTACCGAAAATGGAATGAGGCCTACAAAGAACAGAACACAGTACTACAGGAAAATATGGTGGGGGTTCAATGATGTTTTTGGGTTGCTTTGCTCCCTCTGGCACTGGGTGCTTTGAATGTGTTTAAGGCATCATGAAATCTGAGGATTACCAACGGATTTTGGGTCACACTGTACAACCCAGTGTCAGGAAGCTGCGTATGCGTCCGAGATCTTGGGTCTTCCAGCAGGACAATGACCCCAAACATACATCATAAAGCCCCCGGAAATGGATTCCAACAAAGCGCTGGAGAGTTCTGAAGTGGCAGCAATGAGTCCAGATCTAAATCCCATTGATCACCTGTGGAGAGATCTTAAAATTGCTGTTAGGAAAAGGCGCCTTCCAATAAGAGAGACCTGGAGCAGTTTGCAAAGGAAGAGTGGTCCAACATTCCGGCTGAGAGGTGTAAGAAGCTTATTGATGGTTATAGGAAGCAACTAATTTCAGTTATTTTTTCCAAAGGGTGTGCAACCAAATATTAAGTTAAGGGGCCAATAATTTTGTCCAGACCATTTTTGGAGATTGGTGTGACATTATGTCCAATTTGCTTTTTTTCCTCCTTGTTATAGCAAAACAGAAGTGCGAATGGGAGCGCGGAATCCCATAGAAGTCTATGGGCTTTAATTTGAGGCAGAAATTCTGCCGTGTGGATAGACCCTAAGACCAAACTTTTAATCTTGTCGCCCCCATTCTCATGGATTTGTAGCAGTTGGACACCCAACATTTATCCCTTTTCACATATAGTAAATAGAATGAACAATGAGTAACTATGACTCTAACTGGAGTTCTCACAACCAGAATTAAGCATAGGATCTGTGCATTACAGTAATATGTACAAACTCTCACCTGTAGTTTCTGGGTTCAATGTCACGGAGAGGTCAAAATTCTTACAAATAGTTTCTCTCTTTGGTTTGGCTTCATAGTAGATGGTTTTACCCTACACAAGAGCAAAAGCCGCCATCATCATTATGTTCCACTTGATAAAATAGTAACTCAACAAATTCAGTTGTACTGAAGGGCGACCAATGTATTAATTTCCGATTACTGGCACCGCACCCATCATGAGAACTAATGTCTGGATGAGCACCGGTGTCGGGTGGAGAATCCGTGAGTAGCGGTGGTGATTGTGATAGGAACCAGTACCAATGTCCCAGTGGTAGTGCCAACATTGGACTATTTTCTCTGTTTGGAATTAAAAGCCATGAGAACAAACATGGCTGTCCTTAACTTACATGTATTACAACTTAAGAATGCACATCCCCTGGACTAAGGGGTTTAGGGGAGCAGGCCGGTCACGTCTTTATTGACAACAGTATATATGACACAGGAAAGATAAAAATTGTAACCTTTAGGATGCAAATGACTACTGTTAACGGTGGAACTTACCGCCAGAAGAGCCTGTCCCTTTCCTTTAGCTGTCACCACAACATCTTGGTTGTATATCTGCAAAAAAATGGAAGAACATTTATGAAGAAATACATCATCTGAAGAGAAGAGCTGCTTTAGGCCATGGGGGGGGGGGGGCAGAATTAAAATGGCAAGGGGGTAGGAGGGGATCAGAGGAAGGGACCAATTCAATACCCCCTCTGATCCCCTGTGCCATTTTACCCCCCTCCCCGCCAATCCCCTGGTGCCTCCCCTCTTATCCCCCTGCCATAGCCATTCCAATTGCTTCACTCCCTTTGATACCCCTGCCACATACCCATTCCAATTGATTCCCCACCCCTTTCTCTTCTCTAGTTTCCTCTGATCCCCCTGTGTCCCCTTCCTCTGGTCCCTGCTGTCATCCTGATGTTGCCTGTACCTACTCACCTGGCCTGCATGTCTTCAGCAGGCTTAGGTAAAGGTAGCTTATCTTGGCACCAGCGGAACTGATGAGCAAAGTCCTCCTGTGCGGCTCCTCGGCACAACGTCAGGGGCGTCCCTCATCAGTCCCTGCAGCCACCACCTCAGCTCATTGATTTAAAGTGGCTGCGGCGCCAGCGGTTTGTTTAGCAGCTTGGGCCATGGTCTTAGAACAGTGAGCTGTGGCGGCTGCTGCAGGCAGGTCTGGGACAGCGGGGCTACACATGCAATTCTGGCCAGACTGCCGCAGTGGTCGGGTGCTCTTCCCTGAAAAATACCATCAACTGCATGGCCGGTAAAGTGCCGGTAAAATACCGGCTGGGTGGCAACCCTAGTAGGAGCCTGAAGGAGGAGTTGGGTCTCTAGAGCGATGTTTCTTCTGATAAGGAGTCACCTATTGGGGGTGAGTACCTACACTGTATGAGGGCTGCCAGCTTTGGTTGGATCAGATTGTGCCAGATATGTACTGAGAGACATGTCAACAGTTTTGGTTTGTCAGAGTTTCAGTGCTGAGATGCAAACCAATCAGGAGAAAGAGACTGGAGAAGCAAACGCTTAAAAGGGTACACCACCCCTAGACATCTTATGTGATGTAACGAGCCTCCACCCCGCATCGCCAGTCATCCGGCAGGGAGCGATGTTCGCTCTGTGCATCAGATGTCTGGGGTACTGCAGCCGAGATTGCGGGGGTCCCCAGTAGTGTTGGGCACAAATATTCGCATTTCGAATTTTCGCTAATTCACGAATATTGCGAATATATTCGCTATATATTCGAAATTATGATTATACACTTTTTTCCGCATATGCGCATATTCCTTCTTTTCCCTTGTGGGCCAATTAGAATGATGCAAATACACTTGTCAGAGGTTATCAACAACATCCCTAGCAACCAATAGTAAAGTTGCCCACCCCCCCACTGTTTTCTTCCTCGAATATGCGAATATTCACATATGCAAATATGCAAATATTCTCCTTATTAACCTCGATTAATAATCATTATGGATACCCACAAGGGTCGGTAATGTTCCAAACCATTTCAAGGTGTCGAAGTACTTAACTCAACCCATTTTACGTTTTATGGTATGTATGGTAGCTGAGAAGCATAGACTTTACCTCAAAGGTGCGTTCCACCAAAGCCTTTTTATGAAGATGAAAAGTATAGTCCAGAGGCATGTTCCTAGCCGTGATCTCCATGTTCACCTCATCAAGTGATGGAACTTCCGAATGGTACCGAGCCAGAGCCTTAAACATGAGGATAGTAGCCTGAAAAATATAATTTGTATTTACCAGAACAAAGATTTGTGTAGTTTCCTTCATGTCTCTGTCGCCACCATCTTATTGTGTTAAAAAAATACACTATTTCAAGAAGAGCAACAGAGTAATGCTGTATCATAGACTGTGCAATCTTAAAGGGGTACTCCCGTGGAAAACTTTTTTTTTTTTTTTTAAATCAACTGGTGCCACAAAGTTAAACAAATTTTTAAATCACTTCTATTAAAAAATCTTAATCCTTCCAGTACTTTTTAGGGGCTGTATACTAAAGAGAAATCCAAAAAAAGAAATACATTTCCTCTGATGTCATGACCACAGTGCTCTCTGATGACCTCTGCTGTCCATTTTAGGAACTGTCCAGAGCAGTAGAAAATCCCCATAGCAAACATATGCTTTTCTGGACAGTTCCTAAAATGGACAGCAGAGGTCAGCAGAGAGCACTGTGGTCATCATGACATCAGAGGAAATGTATTTCTTTTTTGGATTTCTCTTTAGTATACAGCCCCTAAAAAAGTACTGGAAGGATTAAGATTTTTTGCGGCACCAGTTGATTTAAAAAAAAAAAAATAGTTTTCCACAGGAGTACCCTTTTAAATATTTGTAGTAATGTGAGATTGTCCTAAGGGACATTAAGGAACAAGTATGAGGACTATTATGTGGCTGTCCCATAGGTAGTACTATCTTGCCCCTTGGGCCCTTGTTATGGCACAATGGGGGGAATATTCAAAGACTTGTGTTATTAGTGCTCTGTTTTTGAGCCTCAAAGAGTGTTAACTGTGCCTCATTTTCAGAAGTGTGTTTGGTCTTTTGAAAATTTGGGGCAAGTAGCACATCATTTAAAGGAGCCCTATAGTGAAAGATAACTTATTCCTTATCTAAAGTACAGGGGATAAGTTACAGATCGCGGGGGGGTCTAGCTGCTGAAAGCCCCCATGACCTACTGAATAGTGTTGAGCGGCATAGGCCATATTCGAATTTGCGAATATTCGCGAATATATGGACGAATATTCGTCATATATTCGCTTAATTTGCATATTCATAATATTCTCGTTTTATTTCGCATATGCGAAAAATGTTGCGTATGCGAAAATTAGCATATGATAAATTAGCATATACAAAAAATTGCATATGCGAAAATTCGCACGCCAGTCTCACACAGTAGTATTAGAGCCTTCTTTACACCACACAAGCTGGAAGCAGAGAGGGATGATCACTGTGATGTGTACTGTGAAATAAAAAATAAAAAATAAAATTCGCATTGCGAATATTCGCGAGCAACACTACTCCTGAACGGGGCCCCAGCAGTCTGTTGGAAGGGGGAGTGCTGACTCCGGCACGAAGCGCCATCAGACAAGCACCCTCCATGTATCCCATAGAGCGGGGGTTGGAACGTCCCCTTCCAGCAGACTGCAGGTCCTTTGGATAGGAGACAAGTTATTTTTCACTGCACTACTCCTTTAATACTTTGTGTGATGATCGACACAGCTCCATGCAGGAGGAGAGCCGGGGCAGGAGATCACCGGGGTGGGGATGGGGGCTGAACTACTTCTTTAAAGGGGTACTCCGCCCCTAGACATCTTATCCCCTATGCAAAGGATAGGGGATAAGATGTCAGATCGCTGGGGTCCTGCTGCTGGGGACCCCCGGGATTGACGCTGCAGCGCCCCGCTATCATTACTGCGCAGAGCGAGTTCACTCTGCACGTGATGACGGACAATACAGGGGCCGGAGCATCGTTACATCACGGCTCCGCCCCTCGTGACATCACGGTCCGCCCCGTCAATACAAGTCTATGGGAAGGGGGCGTGGCGGTCATCACACCCCCTGCCATAGACTTGCATTAAGGGGTCATGACGTCACGCTGCTCCGGCCCCTGTATCGCCCGTCATTACGCACAGAGCGAACTCGCTATGTGCAGTAATGATAGCGCGGTGCCGCAGCGGGGATCCCGGGGGTCCCCAGCAGTGGGACCGCGGCAATCTAACATCTTATCCCCTATCCTTTGGATAGGGGATAAAATGCCAGGGGCGGAGTACCCCTTTAAAGTCATGTATGGAGTGACTTTTTGGGGGGTAAAAGGGTGTCCAACTGAGGAGAAATAGCCCCTTTCTTTGAGTTTGAGTCTCTTGCTGGTTTTGCCAATGTAACATCCTATTTCCCACTTGGTGCATTGTATCATGTAGACCACAAAAGGGAAGTCTCTTAAAGTGACAGGTAGACTTCAAACAGAAAATGATAAAATTACTTTCCATCTCTATATTCACACCAATAACTTTATTTTTGCATAGCTGTGGGCATTTTTATTTGTGGGGGTCATCTGCTGTGTTTATTGATAACATTTTGGGGCCCAAATTACTTTTTATTGCCTTTTTAACCCCCTAACAATCCTGGAAATTTTAATTTTAGAGCAATTTTTGCATTTTCGTTTTTTTTCCCCTCTCTCCTTTTCTACAAGCCATAACTCTTACTTTTCAATCCACAAAACCAAATGAGGGCTTGTTTTTTGTAGGACCAATTGCGCCATTTTACCATAGAATAGAGTAAAAAGAAAATTGTCTGCAAGCAGAAATTGAAAAAAAAGGGCAATTTACCAAATTTTGGAGTTTAGTTTTTATGCTGCTCACTGTGCGGTGAAATTGACATGTCATCTGTATTCTACAGGTTGGTACGATTACAACAATAACCAATTTGTGTTTTATCATGATTTACTGCTTTAAAAAAAAATGACAATCTTTAATATTGCCGATTCCTGACACCTATAATTTTTTTACATTTCATCTTCATGTTGAATCTACAGTTTTTACGTTTAATTGCATAGATGGGACCTTTGATTGCTTTGTTATTTTTTATTTTTTGGGGGATATGACATAACCAAATAAAAACTAAAATATATATATATATTTTTTTTTAAGTTTACACCATTTTTCATATGGTTTTGATATATTTACATTTAAATACCACAGCAATTCCAAATATATATTTTTTGTTTTTACATTTTTTTACAATTCGCTAAATTTTGCCCAATGCTCAGTTGTGCAAAAATAGTAAAATTTTAAGCAGGTTTTTGACACTTTCGAAAAAGTGGGCGGAGCACTGTGTGAACGGGGAATGGATTTACTATGATCTATGCCAGTGACCTAGCGTCAAACATGGCAGAAATTTAGGCCAGAAAGCAAGAGCAGATTTATTAAGGGGCCAGCGCCTCTTAATAAAGCTGTCAAATCAAACAGCTGCAGGGAGTTTACCTAAGACTGGCACATAAATTTGTTTATTCGACTAAAGGGGTACTCCGCCCCTAGACATCTTATCCCCTATCCAAAGGATAGGGGATAAGATGTCAGATCGCTGCGGTGCCGCTGCTGGGGAGCCCTGGGATCCCCGCTGCGGCACAGCGCTATCATTACAGCACAGAGCAAGTTCGCTCTGTGCGTAATGACGGGCAATACAGGGGCCGGAGCATCGATACGTCACGGCTCCACCCCTCATGATGTCATGGCCTGCCCCTTTCAATACAAGTCTATGGGAGGGGGCATGGCGGTTGTCACGCCCCTGCCATAGACTTGCATTAAGGGGACGAGCCGTGATGTCACAAGGGGCGGAGTCATGACGTATCGATGCTCCGTCCCCTGTATCGCCCGTCATTACGCACAGAGCGAACTCGCTCTGTGCTGTAATGATAGCGCGGTGCCGCAGTGGAGATCCCGGGGCTCACCAGCAGCGGCGATCTGACATCTTATCCCCTATCCTTTGGATAGGGGATAAGATGTCTAGGGGCGGAGTACCCCTTTAAGAATTTGAAAAAAAAATATTTTTAAAATTTTAGTTTGTAAAATAAAAAACTATTTAAAAAAAATTAAATATTTCTTCCACCTATGGGACCTGAATGTTGGGGGTCGCTTGACTGCTTATATAGTATTAGAAAATCCCTAACAGACGTTAGAAAATCCCATTATAGTCTATGGGATTTTTCTAATAGCGGTTTTAACCCGTTCTCACCCGTTATTAATAACGGACGTTATGTTGTGACAGGCGAATGAACGGGAGAAATAGTACATGCACTAATTCTCCCGTTACTATCGCCCATCACAAAATAACGGCCGTTATTAATAACTGGCGATAACAGGTTAAAACGGCTATTAGAAAATCCCATAGACTAAAATGGGATTTTCTAACGTCCTTTAGGGATTTTCTAATGGCCGTTTAATCCCGCGATCAACCGGTATTTTGTACCGGGCGTTATATAATGGGTACTTTTCATAGTGTGAAAACAGCCTAAGAAATAACACAAAATTCATCATTCATCCATCTGATAAAGGCGGTTCAGTAATGGTGATGGATCGTCCATTGTACGAAAACTTGGTCAATGAAATGCTTCAGAATAAACTCAATAAACGGACCGATCAAATCTGATCCAACCAATAACATCCACATTAAATTGGAGAAGTTACTACAGGAAGGAATGAGTTTAAACATGATAACCATGAAACAAAAGGAATATTTGTTACCTACTACACCAGTTTGTCCCATTTTTCACACGTTCCCGAAAATGCACAAAAATGTATTTCCACCCCTACTGAGGCCTATCGTGGTGGGGATCAATCCCCTTTTTAAATGACTGGGTACATGGCTGGATAATCTTTTACAACCACTCGCTACCCGCACCCCAGGATATATCCAAGACACCAAGTCACTTTTACAAGCCACACATCTTCTGACATGGTGGCACTCTATACTTGTATCCCACATACCTCTGCAGTCCAGGCTGTAGCATATCATCTTGACAAATACAGCAACTACAGCACAGAACTCAAACAATACATTTTGGATGTTTTATTTTTTCTGTTTACACATAATTTTTTCATTTTCAATAAACAATATTACAGTGGTCCCTCAACATACGATGGTAATTCGTTCCAAACGAGCCATCGTTTGTCGAATCCATCGTATGTTGAGGGATTCGTGCAATGTAAAGTATAGGAAGCTGTACTCACCTGTCCCCGCCGCTCGAGATGGTGTCCCCGCCACTCCCGATGGTGATCCCGGGCCTCCGCTGGGCTCTCCGCTGTCTTCTCCGGTCCTCTGCTGTCTTCTCCGGTCCTCTTCTGTCTTCTCCAGTCCTCCGCTGTCTTCTCCAAGGCCTTACTGGGCCTAGCGACGTCATTACGCCGCTGCGTACACCATTCCTATTGGATGGCGTGCGCAGCAGCGTATTGACGTCATCGGAGAGGGCCAAGAAGATGCCGGAAGACCAGTGCTGGACCCGGAGGGCACCCCGGAGCATCGTGGAGGGGTGAGTAATACTTACCGCACCACACGGGGAACATTAAGCTGCTATTCGGCAGCTGCCAGATAGAACTTAATGCGATGGCCCCGACATAAAAAAAGCATTGTATGTCGATTTCATCATATGTAGGGGCCATCGTAGGTCGGGGGGGGGGGGGGGTCACTGTACTTGCAATGTCCCATGGGAGCCACATTTTCTCTATCTTTAGCCAATTTATACATGGCCCACTGGGAGGTGGTCGTCCTATATAACACTATCAATCCATTTTTCCACCTTATTGGATGGTATGGCAGATACCTGGACGATCTCCTCCTAGTGTGGCTTGGTACCCCGAAACAAGCCAACGAATTCAGTGAATTTCTAAACCATAATCAGTATAATTTACAGTTCACAACCAAACGGGATAATCTGAGCACTACTTTTTTGGACGTCACCTTGATAGGTGTACCACAATCTAACAAAATTGTAACGAAACTATACCATAAAGAAACTGTGGGCAATAGCTTACTACATCACAAGAGCTGTCACCCACGACAAGTCATCAGGAACCTCCCATTAGGGGAATTTGTGAGAGCAAGGAGGACATGCTCAGAAACATGGGACTATCAAAAAACCTGCCTAGACATAACAAATCGTCTAACTGATAGAGGATGTGCACATAAAGACATCCAACGTGCTATGAATATTGTCAATTCCAAACCTAAGGGATACTACTTGGAAATAGACCCAAGAGCAACCAAACCCTCTCTCTTACTGATCCCCTCACATTCAACACATCATACAGAATGGAGTTTGAACAAGTGAAACAAATTGTCTTACAACACTTACCCGTTCTCCACCATGATGACACTTTGTTCAAAATACTGAACGTAGGGGGTCAGAGTGGTCCCCTGAAGGGGCAAATCCCTATACAACCAACTCTCTCCCAGTGACTTCCAAACCAAAACTAAGGACAAACAGAACTGGCTCAGCTGTACGGGATGCCATAAATGTGGCCACACATGGTGTAGTCTATGCAAATACATACACACATCAAGCCGTTTCAAATCCACATCCACTGGTACCATATATGACATAAATACGTTTATAAACTGCCATACTATACATGTGATCTACCTTGCTACGTGCAACATTTGCGACTTACAGTACATTGGATGTACGAGTTAGAAAATTTAAAATGGGAACTGCTGAACACCTCACTGTGCCAAACTATCTCACAACGCTTCAAAGATCTATGTCTGGACTTACGAGACACTTTGCCGGGAAACATATGGGTGATTTGACTGGTTTGAGCGTTCAAGGTATTGAAAGAGTTATACAAAGAAGAAAAGGATCCAGCGCAGGATGAAGTCAAACAGGAACTTTATTGAAGATCACATGGATAGCACAGAAAACACCAACGCGTTTCGGGTCAAGCTGGACCCTTGCCATGACTAAGGGTCCAGCTTGAACCGAAACGCGTTGGTGTTTTCAGTGCTATCCATGTGATCTTCAATAAAGTTACTGTTTGATGTCATCCTGCGCTGGATCCTTTTCTTCTTTGTATTATACTATTTGAACCGGGAGCACTGCCGGCTAATCCGGGCGCAGGTGTGGGTGTCCAGCTGAGGTGAGCCGTCAGTTCTGCCTTTGCCTGTATTGAAAGAGTTAAGCCCCCCGGCCGGGGTGGTGACTGGAGTAAGCTGGTGTTCAGATGGGAGGCGTTTTGGATCCTCCGTCTGGACACCAGGTACCCACGGGGATTGAACTACAGAAGTGACTTATCATAAATCTATTGTTGGGCCCTTCCCCCCATATAGCAATGGACCTGTGCTGAACTGAACATATTTTTGTTATTTCTTTATTTTGATGTTTTTCTGCATTTCTATTTGTTATACAGCACATATACCTTTATTTACATACTCAGCTGCTTGCATACTTATACTAATTACCGGAACACAAGCCATACGTACGAGAGGTGTGTCCTTTACTTGCTCATTACTTTCTCTGGCAGGTATAATTGCTGGATACTTTCTTCTGTGTAATATTGTTATGATTAAGGTTTACTTGCAAACCAAAACGCGTCGGCATTTCATTTGACTTTTACCGTGTACTTTTTCTTTGGATTTTTAATGGACTAATTAAAGTTTTGAAGTTATGGAGAACTTTTTTTTTTAAATCAACTGGTGCCAGAAAGTTAAACAGATTTGTAAATTATTTCTAGTAAAAAATATTAATCCTTCCAGTACTTATTAGCTGCTGAATGCTACAGGAGGAAATTCTTTTCTTTTTGGAACACAGAGCTCTCTGCTGACATCACGAGCACAGTACTCTCTGCTGACATCTCTGTCCATTTTAAGAACTGTCCAGAGTAGGAGAAAATTCCCATAGAAAACATATGCTGCTCTGGACAGTTCCTAAAATGGACAGAGATGTCAGCAGAGAGCACTGTGCTCATGATGTCAGCAGAGAGCTCTGTGTTCCAAAAAGAACATAATTTCCTCTGTAGTATTCAGCAGCTAATAAGTACTGGAAGGATTAAGATTTTTTTTTTATTAGAAGTAATTTACAAATCTGTTTTAACTTTCTGGCACCAGTTGATTTATAAAAAAAAAAAAAGTTTTCCACCGGAGTACCCCTTTAAAATCACTTCTATTAAAAAAATCTTAATCCTTCCAGTACTTTTTAGGGGCTGTATACTAAAGAGAAATACAAAAAAGAAATGCATTTCCTCTGATGTCCTGGCCACAGTGCTCTCTGCTGACCTCTGCTGTCCATTTTAGGAACTGTCCAGAGCAGCATATGTTTGCTATGGGGATTTTCTCCTGTTCTGGACAGTTTCTAAAATGGATAGCAGAGGTCAGCAGAGAGCACTGTGGTCAGGACATCACAGGAAATGCATTTCTTTTTGGGATTTCTCTTTAGTATACAGCCCCTAAAAAGTACTGGAAGGATTAAGATTTTTTTTAATGGAAGTGATTTACAAATTTGGTTAACTTTCTGGCATCAGTTGATTTAAAAAAAATAAAAAAAATAAAAAAAGGTTCAACGGGAGTACCCCTTTAAGGAAGCTGGAGCATCTTCTCTTTCTACTACGTATTTACCTGGGACCCGGCCCAGTTTCTTCCGTGCTTCCTATGAATGATCCCCCAGACGATAATGTTTGATTACTTGACATGGTGAGCTGACTCCTCTTTCTTTTCTATAGTATATAGTACACTGCAATACTTAGAGTCGGTACTTACTTGCATAGCGCTTTCTCCTCCATAAAATCTTCGGCTTATGAGCCAGCGGACAATGGGAGCGGTCAGGTCATACTGCTTTATAGTGAGGAGTGTGAGGAGAGCGTATGATGTCCCCTCTATAGTCACATGATCAGAGCCCATATCCTTCCACTGGGACTTATCTAGGAGGAAATCAGGTATATAAAATTATATATATACATATATATATATATATATATATATATATATATATATATTATATATAATTTTATATATATATATATATATATATATATATATATATATATATATATAAAATTCATTCATAGAAAGGTAAGAAAAAAGCAAAATATGGAAAAGACTGTCTGTTGCAGAGCTTCCCAACCAGGGTACCTCCAGCTGTTGCAGAACTACAACTACCAGCATGCCCGGACAGCCTTCGGCTGTCCGGGCATGCTGGTAGTTGTAGTTCTGCAACAGCTGGAGGTACCCTGGTTGGGAAACATTGGTCTATTAGTAGGGCCGGTTCTGCCTATAGGCAGAATAGGCAGCTGTCTAGGGCGCCCTTTTGATGAGGGCACCACTTTGCACGCTACAAGAATGTTAGTAGTCAGCTAGCATATGAAGCCCCCGCCCAGCCATTACCACCGTGTCACCCCAGTAGTAAGGAGATTACATGAGGAGGAGGTTTGTTACAGTGTGTTATCCCAGTAGTAAGGAGATTACATGAGGAGAAGGTTTGTTACAGTGTGTCACCCCAGTAGTAAGGAGATTACATGAGGAGGAGGTTTGTTACAGTGTGTCACCCCAGTAGTAAGGAGATTAGATGAGGAGGAGGTTTGTTACAGTGTGTCACCCCAGTAGTAAGGAGATTAGATGAGGAGGAGGTTTGTTACAGTGTGTCAACCCAGTAGTAAGGAGATTACATGAGGAGGAGGTTTGTTACAGTGTGTCACCCCAGTAGTAAGGTAATTACATGAGGAGGAGGTTTTTTACAGTGTGTCACCCCAGTAGTAAGGAGATTACATGAGGAGGAGGTTTGTTACAGTGTGTCACCCCAGTAGTAAGGAGGCTACATGAGGAGGAGGTTTGTTACAGTGTGTCACCCCAGTAGTAAGGTGATTACATGAGGAGGAGGTTTGTTACAGTGTCACCCCAGTAGTAAGGTGAGTACATGAGGAGGAGGTTTGTTACAGTGTGTCACCCCAGTAGTAAGGTGATTACATGAGGAGGAGGTTTGCTACAGTGTGCCACCCCAGTAGTAAGGTGATTACATGAGGAGGAGGTTTGTTACAGTGTCACCCCAGTAGTAAGGAGATTACATGAGGAGGAGGTTTGTTACAGTGTGTCACCCCAGTAGTAAGGAGATTACATGAGGAGGAGGTTTGTTACAGTGTCACCCCAGTAGTTAAGTGATTACATGAGGATGAGGTTTGTTACAGTGTGTCACCCCAGTAGTAAGGAGATTATATGAGGAGGAGGTTTGTTACAGTGTGTCACCCCAGTAGTAAGGAGATTACATGAGGAGGAGGTTTGTTACAGTGTGTCATCCCAGCAGTAAGGAGATTACGTGAGGAGAAGGTTTGTTACAGTGTGTCACCCCAGTAGTAAGGAGATTACATGAGGAGGAGGTTTGTTACAGTGTGTCACCCCAGTAGTAAGGAGATTACATGAGGAGGAGGTTTGTTACAGTGTGTCACCCCAGTAGTAAGGTGATTAGATGAGGAGGAGGTTTGTTACAGTGTGTCACCCCAGTAGTAAGGAGATTACATGAGGAGGAGGTTTGTTACAGTGTGTCAACCCAGTAGTAAGGAGATTACACGAGGAGGAGGTTTGTTACAGTGTGTCACCCCAGTAGTAAGGTAATTACATGAGGAGGAGGCTTGTTACAGTGTGTCACCCCAGTAGTAAGGAGATTAGATGAGGAGGTTTATTACAGTGTGTCACCCCAGTAGTAAGGAGATTACATGAGGAGGAGGTTTGTTACAGTGTGTCACCCCAGTAGTAAGGTGGGGTGTGTCAAAAGGTGGAGCCTATGGGCGAGGTCAAGGTGCCGTAAAATTGGCTTTCACCTAGGGTGGCAAAAATCCTTTCACCAGCCCTGTCTATTAGATAGTATGCAATGTTATAGTCATAGTTCAAATACTACAATATAGCTGTATAATACTGCACAGCATATAGTAACAGTAAAATAATAAACACATCATGAATAATATTAGTGGACGTAACAGTAACATAATACACAGTAGATAGAACAGTCATTTTTAATACTGAGATATGCTACATACGCACCGTATATAACAATGGCATAAATAATAATAGTATATAATAGTTCTAACAAAATGTACGATAAATAATATTAGCCAATATAGTCAGTAAGAATATAGATAGCAGTATAACATAGCAGTATATATAGTATAACAGTAAGAGGATATATACAACAAAAATAAACTATGAATAAGTATAAAACTATGGCATTAAAGGGGTTATCCAGCAAAAAACTTTTATATATATATATATATATATATATATATATATATATATATATATATCAACTGGCTCCAGAAAGTTATATAGATTTGTAAATTACTTCTATAAAAAAATCTTAATCCTTTCAGTACTTATGAGCTGCTGAAGTTGAGTTGTTCTTTTCTGTCTAAGTGCTCTCTGATGACACGTGTCTCGGGAACCACCCAGTTTAGAACCAAATCCCCATAGCAATCCTCTTCTACAGCAGCTGATTATTATTGAAAGAATTAAGATTTTTTAATAGAAGTGATTTACAAATCTGTTTAACTTTCTGGAGCCAGTTGATATATAAAAAAAAAAAGTTTTTTCCTGGAATACCCCTTTAATATTGATAATAGTATTTCTAAAAAATAAAAGTACAAAAAATAATAATAGCCAATATAACAGTAAGAGAATACATAACAAATATAACAATAATAAGTATAATATAGTATTAGTAGTGGATAATACTATGGTATCAGTGAGGTGGCCCAGTACGGGAGATGTTGTTACCCTTGCTTTCCTGTCAGGCAGCCTCCTTCAGTGTCCCCAGGGCCCCCTGAACCTGTTCCCCCCCCCCCCCCCGTACATATGTTCTGCAGTGTATTGTATTATAAATTGTCTTGTATCTTTAAGAGTTATGTCATGTGATATGTCATGTGATTATTACCCAGTAGGTACCAGTGATCAGGTGATCCCAAGAGTGATCTATGGGCTCCCTGCTGGTCTCTTAGCTCTTGTATCCTGCTGAGGTCCAGTGCAGTGTTGGAGACCTCAAAGTCCAGTCCTGCAGCCACCATCGAGTCAAGTAAGATAAAGTCGCAGCTTTATGAGTCAAGGCAGTCCCTGTCATCTGTCAAGTCAGTGTGGTCTGCATTCAATTGTCCAGTCCTACTACAAGTCCCAGCAAGCCTTTAAGGTCTCTGCATCACTGGTCACCTCCGTTGGCCCTGACTGAACTGTATAGACTTTACCACCTGTTTACCCTCAATACATCTACTGTTGTCTGTAACTTGGCGTCGGAGTCTTTATTGCCCCCGTGCCTCGCCCAGGATCCAGCGGTGGTATACCTTTGGGTGGTTATAGGCTAAACTACGCCCTGGCGTCACGAATACAAGGGGTTAATGCCATCTGCCCCTAGGGTAACAACATCTGCCCTCATCACACCCCGCTACCACATCAATAATAATAGAAATAATAGTAGTTAGAATTTTTTTACAATAAATAATATTAGCCAATATATAAGTAAGAGAATACATAGCAGTTATATACCAATCATAATTATAATACTGACTAGCACTGTATAAAACTATGGCATAAATAATAATAATAATAGTAATAATAATAGTTCAAAAAAAGGAAAAGTGTGATAAATATTATTAGCCAATATAACAGTAAGGGAATACATAACAGTTGTAACAATAATAATTATGATATTGTACTAGTAGTGAATAATACTATGGCATAAATAATAATAATAGTAATAAGAGTAGTTTAATAATAAAAATGTATGATAAATTATATTAGCCAATATAAAAGAAAGAAAATACATAGTAGTTAGTACAATAACAATTATAATACTGTATAGAACAATGACATAAATAATAATGGTAATAATACTGTATATACTAAAGCATAAGCAGAGTTTTTCAGGCTTATACTCGAGTGAACTCTCCGCCTGTCAATCCTTTCTCAGTGGTCTTCAACCTGCGGACCTCCAGATGTTGCAAAACTACAACTCCCAACACTATTGTATACATTTTTAATTGCAACCTCTAGTTGGATAGAGGAGTAACTCATAGAATCCCAATAAGGGACCCATTATAAAATAATTGATCCATTTATATGGCGCTATGGGAAAAATCACTAAGAGGGGCATTTACTAATCTTTTACTATGTAGTCTGGTTTTTACCCTGTTTTTTTCTACTTCATTTTTGACTATGTGCGACAAATTTACTAAATTGTTGCACGGCGTTAATAAATTTGGCACACATAGGCAAAAGTGGGAAATTTACTTCATGTAGTAGAAAAAATAGTCTGTTCCTCTTTCCAGCTGTCTGAATAGGTTTGGCTGCTGGTTTCCTTCTGGATCTTTTGTTTTTGAGTTTTTTTTTAGCCTTTTTCACCACATCTAAATAATTCAATAACTAAATTGTAGTCATGGCTCAGAATAGTGGTAAACGGCGTTTAGTGTGTGTGTGTGTGTGTGTGAGTGTGTGTTTATTACATTTTTTTTAACACTGTTTTTTCTCCCTAAATGTACTTACGATTTTTTTTTTTTTTGTTACTTCTTCTACAGATCCGTGGACTCCTTCGGATTCGGTGGACTACTTCGACGACCAGCGTTTTTCTTTGCTTGATGTTAATAAAATGGTTAACGAGGGCTTGTGGGGGAGTGTTTTTTTTTGTAATAAATTTTTTTTAAAACCTGTTGTGTTTTTTTTTTTTTTACTTTACTAGACAGGCTTAGTAGAGGAAGCTGTCTTACAGACGGAGTCCATTACTAAGCCGGGCTTAGCGTTAGCCACAAAAACAGCTAGCGCTAACCCCCAATTATTACCCCGTTACCCAACGCCACAGGGGTGCTGGGAAGAGTCGGTACCAACAGGCCCGGAGCGTCAAAAATTGCGCTCCTGGGCCTAGGCGGTAACAGGCTTGCATTATTTAGGCTGGGGAGGGCCAGTAACAATGGTCCTCGCCCACCCTGGCAACGTCAGGCTGTTACTGTTTGGTTGGTATTTGGCTGAGAATAAAAATAGGGGGAACCCTATGTGTTTTTTTTTAATATTACAGTAAGGACATGCTGGGAGTTGTAGTTGTGTGGTGCAGGAGATGTGTGGGCAAGTGACAAGCTTGTCCCCTGCCCCAGCTGCAGGACTACAACTCCCAGCATGCCCGTACAGTAAGGTGGGGCGGAGGCCGGGCACAGTGTTTCCCAACCTGGGAGTTGTAGTTTTGCAACATCTGGAGGCACCCTGGTTGGGAAACACTGTTTTAGGCCAGTGTTTCCCAACCAGGGTGCCTCCAGATGTTGCAAAACTACAACTCCCAGCATGCCTGGACAGCCAAAGGGTGTCCAGGCATGCTGGGAGTTGTAGTCTTGCAACTTCTGGAGGCACCCTGGTTGGGAAACACTGTCTTAGGGCTTGGGCAACTTACCGGCTTCCATAGGATCCAGCGCCGCACGACATTGCCGCGCAACAGTGCCTCCCGACGATCTCCGTCACCGATCGTAGCTGGAGCGTCGGAAGGGTAAGTGAACGTCTTCGCCAGTCCCCTTCAGCTGTTTGGTTTTGCAACAGCTGGAGGACTACAGTTTACAGACCACAAACCAGTGGTCTGCAAACTGTGGCCCTCAAGATGTTGCAAAACTACAACACCCAGCATGCCCTGACAGCCAAAGCCTTTGGCTCTCAGGGCAGGAGCCTGGGCTGACATTACAGTGCAGCCGCCCGGGCTCCTCATACGGCCTCCCCGCTACCCTCACTTATGGGACACTGATACCCCCCCCCCCCCCTTGTCTCCCACCCACGCTGCTCAGCTCCCGCTGCTACAAGACTACAACTCCCAGCGTGTCCTCACTGTAAGGGCATGCTGGGACTTGTAGTCTTGCAACAGCAGACAGATGGGAGTTGCGTGGCGCTGGCAGGTGAGAGGGGGGGATGTAAATCACTGCAGTGTCCCGGTAGCGCAGTGAGGGTAGCGGGGAGAAAGTATGTCGGAGCCCGGGCGGCAGTAGCTTTTCCTGCTCCATGTTGGAGCTGGAGTAAATTTAGTAAATTTTTACGGCCGTTGCGACAGTTTATTGCACAAACGCGACTGTCTCCGTTAATAAATACCTGACCACTGCAAGTCAAAAATGCAAACTAGCGTAAATCTAGCGGGAAATTTTTTTTTTACTTTCTAGCTCTTGCTAGAGAAAGTCGCACGAAAAATAGGGTAGGCGCAATTGCGACAATTTTGCGCCAAAAATAGTCAGAAAAAAATGACTAAACCCATTAGTAAATGCCCCTCTAAGAGAATATCTCCAATTTACTAGAGGCCCAGAAGGTCCCATAAATCAACATAAAGGTTGTGTTTTTAATACACACTTTATATTATTTGCACCTCACCAGATTAAACTTTTTTAGTGGTAAATAATAAAAGTTCAGTTTTAAGGGAAAACCCTAGTAAGAGGGCTTAGTCCTGGAGGGGTGTGTATACCCTGAAGGGAATTGGAATAAAGAGATTTATGTACCCTGGGTACCCTAAAGGGAGAACTGAAAAAGCACCTCCCAATAATGGGCAGTTTTTAATTCCACAGCAGAGTCCCATAGGACTTAATGTATTTGCACCCTCCGAATAGGGGACATTCCCAATAGCGGTTGTGGACAGACCCAATAGGGGACAAAACACTCCCAATAGGGGACAAAACACTCTCAATAGGGAACAACGGGGCTTATGTGCCACCCTACCTTGTACACAGGGCCGCCGTCACGGGGTACAACCAATACCCCAGTAAGTGGCTTTGGCAGCCCCAGCACACCACTTGTACCAAATCATCCTGTTCCAAATCATACCCCCATGCCAAATCATTCCCCCATTTCCTCATCACCTTGCCAAATCTCCCCCCCCCCCCCCCCCCTCATGCCAAATTATTCCTCCATTCCCTCATCCCCCTGTTTTCCTTACTTCTTACCTGGCCAGCAGGCAGTGATGAGTGACGCTCCTCTGCGCCTCCCTGAGGAGGGGATGATTTGGCATGGGGATAAGGGAATGGGGGAATGATTTGGCAATGCGGGGGAAATGATTTGGCATTACTTTTTCTAATTAGTTGTATTGTTGAGATTTTTTTAAAGCCTTATTACAGTGCAAAATTATTTATTTATATTTAGCTTTTTATCGTGTTTTGTAGGTAATTACACTCTGGAGTGAGTACAGAACAGTATAGGGGGAGATTTATCAAAACCCGTGCAGAGGAAAAGTTGCCCAGTTGCCCATAGCAACCAATCAGATCGCTTCTTTTATTTTTAACAAGGCCTCTGCAAAATGAAAGAAACGATCTGATTGGTTGCTATGGGCAACTGGGCAACTTTTCCTCTGCACAGGTGTCACGATTCGGCTGGCAGGAGGTGGATCCTCTGTGCCAGAGAGGGATTGGCGTGGACCGTGCTGGTGGACCGGTTCTAAGTTGCTACTGGTATTCACCAGAGCCCGCCGCAAAGCGGGATGGTCTTGCAGCGGCGGTAGCAACCAGGTCGTATCCACCAGCAACGGCTCAACCTCTCTGACTGCTGAAGATAGGCGCGGTACAAGGGAATAGACAAGAGCAAGGTCGGACGTAGCAGAAGGTCAGGGCAGGCAGCAAGGATCGTAGTCAGGGGCAATGGCAGGAGGTCTGGAACACAGGCTAGGAACACACAAGGGAACGCTTTCACTGGCACAATGGCAACAAGATCCGGCGAGGGAGTGCAGGGGAAGTGAGGTATAAGTAGGGAGTGCACAGGTGAGAATACTGATTAGGCCTGCTGCGCCAATCAGTGGCGCAGCGGCCCTTTAAATGGCAGAGACCCGGCGCGCGCGCGCCCTAAGGAGCGGGGCCGCGCGCGCCGGGACAACACAGACGGGGAACGGGTCAGGTACGGGAGCCGAGATGCGCATCGCGAGTGGGCGCGTCCCGCATCGCGAATCGCATCCCGGCTGGGAGTAATATCGCAGCGTACCCGGTCAGCAGGTCTGCCCGGGGCGCTGCGAATGAGAGAACGCTGCGAGCGCTCCGGGGAGGAGCGGGGACCCGGAGCGCTCGGCGTAACAGTACCCCCCCCCCCCTTGGGTCTCCCCCTCTTTTTGGAGCCAGAGAACCTGAGGATAAGACTTTTGTCCAGGATGTTGTCCTCAGGTTCCCAGGATCTCTCCTCAGGGCCGCAATTCTCCCAGTCGACCAAGAAGAATCTTTTACCTCTGACCGTCTTGGATGCTAGAATCTCCTTCACAGAAAAGACGTCAGAAGAACCGGAAACAGGAGTGGGAGAAACAACTTTGGGAGAGAAGCGGTTAAGGATGAGTGGTTTAAGGAGAGAGACATGGAAGGCATTGGGAATACGGAGAGAAGGAGGAAGAAGGAGTTTGTAAGAGACAGGGTTGATCTGGCACTTGATTTTGAAAGGACCAAGATAGCGTGGTCCCAGTTTATAACTGGGGACACGAAAGCGGACATATTTAGCGGAGAGCCATACCTTGTCTCCGGGAGCAAAAATGGGGGGAGTTCTTCTTTTTTTATCAGCAAATCTTTTCATCCGGGATGAAGCCTGTAAAAGAGAATTTTGGGTCTCTTTCCATATGGTGGAAAGATCACGAGTCACTTCATCCACAGCGGGCAAACCAGAGGGCAAGGGAGTAGGGAGGGGAGGAAGAGGGTGACGGCCGTACACCACGAAAAATGGGGATTTAGCAGAAGATTCGGAGACTCTGAAGTTGTATGAGAATTCGGCCCATGGTAGAAGATCTGCCCAGTCATCCTGGCGGGAGGAAACAAAATGCCGTAAATAGTCACCCAGGACCTGATTAACTCTTTCTACTTGCCCATTGGATTGGGGATGATAAGAAGAAGAGAAGTTTAATTTGATCTTGAGCTGTTTACAGAGGGCCCTCCAGAATTTAGACACGAATTGGACGCCTCTATCTGAGACGATATGCGTGGGCAAACCGTGAAGGCGAAAAATGTGTACAAAAAATTGCTTTGCCAACTGAGGCGATGAAGGAAGACCAGGAAGAGGAATAAAATGTGCCATCTTGGAAAATCGATCAACGACCACCCAAACAACTGTGTTGCCACGGGATGAGGGCAAGTCCGTAATAAAGTCCATACCAATCTGTGACCAAGGCTGTTCAGGAACAGGCAGAGGATGAAGGAGACCAGCAGGCTTCTGGCGAGGAGTCTTATCCCGGGCACAGACAGTACAGGCCCGCACGAAATCAATAACATCAGTCTCCAGAGTCGGCCACCAATAAAATCGAGAGATGAGTTGCAAGGATTTTTTGATGCCCACATGGCCTGCGAGGTGGGAGGAGTGTCCCCATTTGAGAATCCCGAGACGCTTGCGTGGAGAAACGAAGGTCTTCCCTGGAGGAGTTTGCCTGATGGAAGCTGGAGAAGTGGAGATCAGACAGTCCGGAGGAATGATGTGTTGCGGAGAGACCTCTACTTCAGAGGCATCAGAAGAACGAGAGAGGGCATCGGCCCTAATGTTCTTGTCAGCAGGGCGAAAATGGATTTCAAAGTTAAAACGGGCAAAGAACAACGACCACCTAGCCTGGCGAGGGTTCAGTCGTTGGGCAGACTGGAGATAGGAGAGATTCTTGTGATCAGTGTATATGATAACTGGAAATTTTGATCCCTCCAGCAGGT
>NC_079192.1:27348858-27456358 GCF_029499605.1 Hyla sarda | reverse complement strand
GATAGATAGATAGATAGATAGATATGAGATAGAAAGATATGAGATAGATGTGAGATAGATATGAGATAGATAGATAGATAGATAGATAGATAGATAGATATGAGATAGATGTGAGATAGATGATAGATAGTGATGTGTATGCAGGATAAGAGAGGAATGTATTGAGGGTTGGGGTCCGGTGTCGGCGGAGGTCATACCCCCCATGCAGTGCTAATTGCTCCTGACACTAATAGTGGGGAGGAGGGGTCGGGGGGGGGGGGGGGGGGGGTATAAACAGGGTGTTAGATGATTCTGTGAATACAACCTCCAGCTAGGCGGAAAATGAGCAATTGACGCTGAATGAGTGTGTGTGGTGAGACACCATTACTCAGCCTGTCCTCCATGACAATAGTCCTGGCCTCACACAGAGACCCTTAACCCATTGTACATGGACACTTTCTCCTGAGTTTATCTCTCACACACTCTATTGTACTTCCTGGACACTATGGTAATGGAGGGGCCTTTCTCATGCAGTATAAGAGAGAGCACCCTCTCCTCTTCTCACTATGTCTGCATTGTCACCCTGCTCCGCTACACAATGGGGACACATGACCTTACCCGGCCTGGCCCATACGTCTTTCACTGCTGCCCCTTCCCACCAAGTGTTCAGGAATGTTCCCGATTTCACAAACAATTAGTATTTTTTTGTTGGTGCATTTTCTGCCTTTCTCTATGGTGCCTGCCCTCTGCCCACATCCTTTCAATGAGGACGAGTGTATAAGTAGGTTAGAATGACACCACAGACATGTGAGGAGAGGCAAGGCCTGGCCTTCACCATTGCTATGGATAAACATATTTGGGGTCCCATCAGGAACCATTGTTTTCTACCCCTAATCCTTTAAAGGGGTACTCTTGTGGAAAACATTTATTTATTTTTTTTATCAACTGGTGTCAGTAAGTTAAACAGATTTGTAAATTACTTCTATTTAAAAATCTTAATCCTTCCAGTACTTATCAGCTGCTGTATGCTCCGCAGGAAGTTGTGTAGTTCTTTTCAGTCTGACCACAGTGCTCTCTGCTGACACCACTGTCCATGTCAGGAACTGTCCAGAGTAGGAGAAAATCCCCATAGCAAACCTCTCCTGCTCTGGACAGTTCCTGACATGGACAGAGGTGTCAGCAGAGAGCACTGTGGTCAGACTGGAAAGAACTACACAACTTCCTCTGGAGCATACAGCAGCTGATAAAAACTGGATTGATTAAGATTTTTAAAGATGAGTAATTTACAAATCTATTTAACTTTCAGGAACCAGTTGATTTAAAAAAAATGTTTTCCAGTGGAGTACCCCTTTAACTATAAACAAAAGGATCATCAAAAAGGTCAACACCACCCCTACGAAAAGGAAATTTTGCCAATGTCTGGCACCTACAGGAACCTTCTCTATATATTATTTTAATTCCATGTACAAATATAGTTTGAAGTGTCTCCTATCTTTATTGACAGCTACTGTCTATCTACAGTATCTATTGATCAATCTATCATGGTAAAATTTAAAGAGTATCTCTCATTATAATCCTCCCAGTTCACTGCCCCCACCATGATAAACCACCCCTGTCCTTATTTATTTTTATTATTTGTTTTCTACCTTGATATTGCTCTGTATTTTCTGCTCCGTCTCAGATTCACAGACTGGGAAGGGGCGTTCCCCAGCAGGCGTGACATCGTCTGAAGCCATACAGGGGAGAACTTCCTCCCTCAGTCTGCTACACACAGCCTAGAGCAGTTCAGTTTGAGATGAGCTGTGATTGGATAAGGCTGCACACACACCCTCAGCACTCCAGACTGCACTTCCTGATTTGGGACTTCTGTCAGGCCAGCAGGAGTCCAAAGTCTGTGCAAGAGATGGGGGAAATGTGCTCTGGACAAGTAGGGAGACACCTAGTGGCAGCTTTTTTGAACGCAAATAAAACATAGAAAACTAAAAATGTTTTATTTACCATGAGGAGTGCAATAGCAAAAATTAGTTTTAATGAGAGGGCCGATTTAATACAATAATCAATTTTTTACATTCCTTGCAGATAAAAAGAGTCCTCTCACGTTACCTCTCTTGTGTCCTCTGTGTCATAAACATCTCCAGAAAGAGGAGCTCACCCAACATCTACTACAAGAAATGGACCAGCTGGCCCATCTATCGGACAGGTAAAGCCTAAGCTTCTTAAGAGCCTAAGATGGTCTCTAGCGCTCCATTTAGCCTATGAAGGGTGTCATTTTAACTTTCATCTTTCTTGAAGATTTTATAATATAAAAAAATATTAATATAAAAATAATAAATATAAATAATATATAATAAATATAAATATATATATATATATATTTAATATAAAAATTATAATAAAATATAATAAAATATAAAACATTTTTTTAACTTGACCTAACATTTGAAAAATTTAATATTAACCTGTCATATCTCCCACTGTTGACCAACAGAGGGCGCTAACATAAGGAATCCAGTGAAAGCAAGCAACTTGTCTGGCTGCTGCAAATTAGACCTTGCCCGTCTACCTTCTACCTCCTCCGTCTATATCCAAAAGGATAGAGGAGAAGGGGTTTTGTAGTTTTTTTCAATTCCACTGTCACCATTTTGTTGGTGTCTGAAGAGTGGTAAGGAACAGACTAGATGTCTCTTGATAGGTCACTGCTCTTTCGGGACTTCAAGAAAATGGTGCTGTCTCCCCCTTTCATTTCACCTAGCCTGTGCTATGCACATGTGCAGTAAGCAGCCCATGCTTTTCTATGAGACACTCTCAGTCTTAACTTTCTTATGCCCTGTGCCTGCCATAAAGCAACTGTGTAGGTGCTGTGAAGTGACACACCATAAAGAAGCTACAGTAATGGCAGCCCCCAGTACACACTTTATTAATAAATAACATTAAAACTACATTATCCTAAAACTAAATACCTAAATGAAATGCTTTATCTTGATAGAATAATTTTATTTATTTTTAAAAAATGGTGACACATTCCCTTTAGTTTTCTTATTTTGGCACAATGTATTGACCTCTTCTGTAATTCTTTGTAGTGAGTTGGACGGCGCTCCAGAATCCTCCAAAAACTACACCCAGGTGGGGATAGAGATAGTTCCAACGTTTTCTTAGAGATTCTTTTTTGACCCTTTCGTCATATTGTTCTATTGACTGTTCTTCTACCCATATTCTTCCTGTAGTCCCCACAGCAAAGACGAGACACCCGCAGTGACTCCCCACTGATGACCTCAGAGGATGGACAGAAACTGGACAGGCAACAGGTAAACCAACCTCCAGTACAGGACCACAGTAGGTTATTGCAAATGAATGTGTACTGCCAGGTTAGCCACGGTTTAACATCTGACCCTTGAAGTCAAAAAGCTACAAATTTGAGAGTAGTTCTTTTTGCTGCAGTTTCTTATGACCCAAATAGTCCTAGGAAGGTGTGTGCAATGATGAAAAGAATTTAGTCCTTAAAGGACTACTCCGGGGAACAACAATTTTTTTTTTTTTAAATCGACTGGTGCCAGAAAGTTAAACAGATTTTTAAATTACTTCTATTAAAAAATCTTAATCCTTACAGTACTTATCAGCTGCTGTATGCTCCAGAGGAATTTCTTTTCTTTTTAAATTAAATTTCTGTCTAACCACCGTGCTCTCTGCTGACACCTCTGTCTGTCTCAGGAACTGTCAAGAGCAGAATGGGTTTGCTATTGGGATTTGCTCCTGCTCTTGACAGTTCCTGAGACAGACAGAGGTGTCAGCAGAGAGCACTGTGATCAGACAGAAAAGAAATGGAAAAAGAAAAGAACTTCCTCTGGAGCATACAGCAGCTGATAAGTACTGGAAGGATTAAGATTTTTGAATAGAAGTAATTTACAAATCTGTTTAACTTTCTTACACCAGTTGATTTAAAATAAAAATGTTTTTCACCGGAGTACCCCTTTAACCCCTTAAGGACCAGGCCATTTTACACCTTAGGACCAGAGCATTTTTTGCACATCTGACCACTGTCACTTTAAACATTAATAACTCTGGAATGCTTTTAGTTATCAATCTGATTCCGAGATTGTTTTTTCGTGACATATTCTACTCTAACATAGTGGTCAAATTTTGTGGTAACTTGCATCCTTTCTTGGTGAAAAATCCCCAAATTTGATGAAAAATTTGAAAATTTTGCATTTTTCTAACTTTGAAGCTCTCTGCTTGTAAGGAAAATGGATATTCAAAATATTTTTTTATTTTATTCACATTTCCAATATGTCCACTTTATGTTTGCATCATAAAATTTATGTGTTTTTACTTTTGGAAGACACCAGAGGGCTTCAAAGTTCAGCAGCAATTTTCCAATTTTTCACAAAATTTTGAACCTCGCTTTTTTTCAGAGACCAGTTCAGGTTTGAAGTGGATTTGAAGGGTCTTCCCATTAGAAATACCCCACAAATGACCCCATTATAAAAACTACATCCCCCAAAGTATTCAAAATGACAATCAGTAAGTGTTTTAACCCTTTAGGTGTTTCACAGGAATAGCAGCAAAGTGAAGGAGAAAATTCACAATCTTCATTTTTTACACTCGCATGTTCTTGTAAACCCAATTTTTGAATTTTTACAAGGGGTAAAAGGAGAAAATGTATACTTATATTTGTAGCCCAATTTCTCTCGAGTAAGCACATACCTCATATGTCTATGTAAAGTGTTGGGCGGGCGCAGTAGAGGGCTCAGAAGGGAAAGAGCGACAAGGGGATTTTGGAGAGTACGTTTTTCAGAAATGGTTTTTGGGGGGCATGTTGCATTTAGGAAGCCCCTATGGTGCCAGAACAGCAAAAATAACCCACATGGCATACCATTTTGGAAACAAGACCCCTTGGGGAACGTAACAAGGAATAAAGTGAGCCTTAATACCCCACAGGTGTTTCACGACTTTTGCATATGTAAAAAAAATTAAAAAAAATTTCACTAAAATGTGTTTTTCCCCCCCAAATTTCACATTTTTGCATGGGTTAATAGCAGAAAATACCCCCCAAAATTTGTAACCCCATCTCTTCTGAGTATGGAGGCACCCCATAAGTTGGCATGAAGTGCATTACGGGCGAACTACAATGCTCCGAAGAGAAGGAGTGATATTTGACTTTTTGAGAGCAAATTTTGCTCGGGGGGCATGTCGCATTTAGGAAGCCCCTATTGTGCCAGAACAGCAAAAAAAAAACACATGGCATACCATTTTGGAAACTAGACCCCTTGAGGAACGTAACAAGGAATAAAGTGAGCCTTAATACCCCACACGGGTTTCACGGCTTTTGCATATGTAAAAAAAAATATTTTTTTTTCCACTAAAATGTGTGTTTCCCCCCAAATTTCACATTTTTGCAAGGGTTAATAGCAGAAAATAACCCCCAAAATTTGTAACCCCATCTCTTCTGAGTATGGAGGTACCCCATAAATGGACCTGAAGTGCACTACGGGCGAATTACAATGCTCAGAAGAGGAGGAGCACCATTGAGCTTTTGGAAAGAGAATTCGTTTGGAATGGTAGTCAGGGGCCATGTGCATTTACAAAGCCCCCCGTGGTGCCAGAACAGTGGACCCCCCCCCCACATGTGACCTCATTTTGGAAACTACACCCCTCACAGAATTTAATAAGTGGTGCAGTGAGCATTTACACCCCACTGGCATTTGACAGATCTTTGGGACAGTGGGCTGTGCAAATGGAAAATTACATTTTTAATTTTCACGGATCACTGTTCCAAAAATCTGTCAGACACCTGTGGGGCGTAAATGCTCACTGTACCCCTTATTACATTACATGAGGGGTGTAGTTTCCAAAATGGGGTCCCATATGGGGGGGGGTCCATTGTTCTGGTACCATGGGGGCTTTGTAAACACAAGTGGCCTTCAATTCCGGACAAATTTTCTCCTCAAAATCCCAATGGCGCTCCTTCTCTTCTGAGCATTGTAGTGCACCCATAGAGCACTTTACATCCACATATGGGGTATGCGCTTACTCAGAAGAAATTGGGTTACACATTTTGGGGGGATTTTTTTTATTTTCCCTTGTGAAAATGAAAAATTTAGGGTGACACCAGCATTTTAGTGAAATTTTTTTTTTTTCATTTTCCCTTCCAACTCTAATGAAAATTTGTCAAACACCTGTGGGGTGTTCAGGCTCACTATACCCCTTGTTACGTTCCGTGAGGGGTGTCGTTTCCAAAATGGGGTCACATGTCTGTATTTATTGTTTTGTGTTTATGTCAGAACCGCTGTAAAATCAGCCACCCCTGTGCAAATCACCAATTTAGGCCTCAAATGTACATGGTGCGCTCTCACTCCTGAGCCTTTTTGTGCGTCCGCAGAGCATTTTACGCCCACATATGGGGTATCTCCGTACTCAGAAGAAATAGCGTTACAAATTTTGGGGGTCTTTTTTTCCTTTTACCTCCCGTGAAAATAAAAAGTAAAGGACAACACCAGCATGTTAGTGTAAAAAAAATTTTTTTTTACACTAACAGGCTGGTGTAGACCCCAACTTTTCTTTTACATAAGGGGTAAAAGGAAAAAAAGACCCCCAAAATTAGTAACGCAATTTCTCCCGAGTACGGAGATACCCCATATGTGGCACTAAACTGTTTCCTTGAAATACGACAGGGCTCCGAAGTGAGAGAGCGCCATGCGCATTTGAGGACTAAATTAGGGATTGCACAGGGGTGGACATAGGGGTATTCTACGCCAGTGATTCCCAAACAGGGTGCCTCCAGCTGTTGCTAAACTCCCAGCATGCCTGGACAGTCAGTGGCTGTCCGGAAATGCTGGGAGTTGTTGTTTTGCAACAGCTGGAGGCTCTGTTTTGGAAACACTGCCGTACAATACGTTTTTTATTTTTTATTAGGGGGACAGTGTAAGGGGGTGTATATGTTGTGTTTTACTCTTTATTATGTGTAGTGTAGTGTTTTTAGGGTACATTCACACTGGCGGGTTTACAGTGAGTTTACCGCTAGGAGTTTGCGCTGCGGTGAAAAATTTGCCACAGCCCAAACTTGAAGCAGAAAACTTACTGTAAACCCGCCAGTGTGAATGTACCCTGTACGTTCACATGGGGGGGGCAAACCTCCAGCTGTTTCAAAACTACAACTCCCAGCATGTACTGACAGACCGTGCATGCTGGGAGTTGTACTTTTGCAACAGCTGGAGGCACACTGGTTGGAAAACCTTCAGTTAGGTTCTGTTACCTAACTCAGTATTTTCCAACCAGTGTGCCTCCAGCTGTTGCAAAACTTCAACTCCCAGCATGTACTGATCGCCGAAAGGCATGCTGGGAGATGTAGTTGTGCAACAGCTGGAGGGATCGCAGCTACAACTCCCAGCATGCAGAGACAGTTGTTTGCTGTTTAGGCTTGCTGGGAGTTGCAGTTTTGCAACATCTGTAGAGCTATAGTTTAGAGACCACTGCATAGTGGTCTCCAAACTGTGGACCTTCAGATGTTGCAAAACTACAACTCCCAGCATGCCCAGACAGCAAACTGCTGTCTGGGCATGCTGGGAGCTGTAGTTTTGCAAGATCTGGAGGTGCACAGTATAGAGATCACTTTGCAGTGGTCTCAAACTGTAGACCTCCAGCTGTTGCAAAACTGCAACTCCCAGCAAGCCTAAACAGCTCTCTGGGCATGCTGGGAGTTGTAGTTTTGCAACATCTGGAGGGTTACAGTTTAGAGACCACTATAGTGGTCTCAGACTGTAGCCCTCCAGATGTTGCTAAGTAACTCACCGGCTTCCGTTGGATCCAGGGAGCTGCGTCGCAGTCCTCTTCTTCCGCCGATCGTCGCCCGCTGCCGCCGCTGATCGTCGCCGCTGCCGTCGCCGATGGGTAAATGGATCTTCGGCGCCGGTCCCTGTCGGTTTCCCCGTTCTGCCCCGCCTATTGTGGGTGGGCAGGACGGGGAAACCGAAAGTAAACCCCTCCGCCCCCGATCTGCTATTAGTGGTCGCGTCTAGACCACCAATAGCAGAGATAGGAGGGGTGGCAACCCTGCCACCTCACTCCTATCGCTACAGGGGGATCGTGGGTGTCTAGGACACCCGCGATCCCCCTTCTATTCCGGGTCACCGGGTCACCATAGACCCGTATGACCCGGAATCGGCGCAAATCGCAAGTGTGAATTCACTTGCGATTTGCGCTGATCGCCGACATGGGGGGTCTAATGACCCCCTGGGCATTTGCGCGGGGTGCCTGCTGATAGATATCAGCAGTCACCCCGGCGCGATCCCCGCCCGGCGCGCAGCGGGGACCGAAATTCCCACGGGCATACAGGTACGCCCTTGGTCCTTAAGTACCAGGGTGCAAAGGCGTACCTTTACGCCCTTGGTCCTTAAGGGGTTAAAGGGGTTATCCACCATAAGGAGATTTTAGTAGTACGTACCTGCCAGAAATGGGTATTTCCTGTTGAATTTCGTTCTCTAAACTACACATCCCATAGTTCCATAATTTGTAAGCAAGAGGTCACTTTCCTCCCTCCCAAACATCAGCCACCCCACCCATTGAAACACACCTGTGATCCCTTCAATGCAATACACCAGTGTTTTCTAACTCTCCCACCCAGCCGTCGCTCCACCCATTGAAGCAGTACAGACTCCCCCTGATCACCTGACTAGTGATGTCAGGTCTCAACGCACTGCAACCTGGGAAATCCAGAGACATGAGTAATTTTGTATGCTGTTAAAAATAAATATTGGGGCAATAATCACAGAAGAATTGTGAGAAAACCGTCACACACAGGTACAGACACTATATTATGAACTACACTAACTGTACAGCCCCTGTAGCATAGTCAAATAAAAAAAAATCCTGGAATACCCCTTTAAGGTCATATCCTCTGGTTGGTCCGAGGTACTTCAGCCAAACATTGGCAATGGTTAATCTACACAAGTGAGGTATCAACTCTGTACTGTGGAAGTAAGTAAATAGAGATGAGCGAACTTACAGTAAATTCGATTCGTCACGAACTTCTTGGCTCGGCAGTTGATGACTTAACCTGCGTAAATTAGTTCAGCCTTCAGGTGCTCCGGTGGGCTGGAAAAGGTGGATACAGTCCTAGGAAAGAGTCTCCTCGGACTGTATCCACCTTTTCCAGCCCACCGGAGCACCTGAAAGCTGAACTAATTTATGCAGGAAAAGTCATCAACTGCCGAGCCGAGAAGTTTGTGACGAATCGAATTTACTGTAAGTTCGCTCATCTCTATAAGTCACTTAACCATGTGATCATGTGAAGTCCCAAAAAGCTTTTCGTAGATATAGGGTAACTGCAAGCTGAAACTTGCCTACTCCTCCATATACATGAAGTTTGGCCCAGTCAAGCGTGTAAGCTGGATGGGGATACACACAACATGCTAAAACCCAACCAACTCATCCTGTTTAAAGGGGTACTCCACTGCCCCAGCGTCAGGAACATTTTATACCCAATGCTGGGTGCCCCTCGTGTCGTCACGCCCCCTCAATGCAAGTCTATGGGAGGGGGCGTGGCTGCCGCCACGCCCCCTCCCATAGACTTGCATTGAGGGGTCGTGGTGTGACATCATGAGGGGCGTGGCCACGAGATAACAACCTCGCAGCCCGCACCCAGCGTTCGGAACAAAATGTTTCCGACACTGGGACAGTGGAGTACCCCTTTAACCCTCATAACTCCTAAAGGGAGACATTAGGCAGTTTGGTTGCCCCAAGACACATTAGATGTGTTGGTCCAATATGTATAGCAATGTTTCTTCTAATGTACAGTATATGTTTTGTACAACCCTCACCATCTCCCCTTCTCTTTATCACCAGGTTTTTCAGCAGATTAGGTGGAACAGAGAAGAGCGATTGGGAGGTAAGATCATCCTCCATCTTTGAACATTTCTATCATTTGAACATGTTCGCTCCAAGCCAAGCCTATATACGTATGGGGGTATCAGGAAGGATGAATACCATACGCATGCAATAGCTGTTGGCCAAAGGTCCCTTCAGTCAACAGCTATCTCTCCCGATCCCTCCATGCACATGATTTTCAGGCTTGGTCAAGTGTTCATGTGTACCAAAAGAAGAGGGTAAGCTGCTGCCAGATTTCTCTGGGGGGGTTTTATTACTCAAAGAACAAAAGCATTAGGCAATTGAAATCCAACATTGGATCTAGACCCTCCCAGCCTCATGGCGAGACCTGGAGATCTGGACAGCCGTCGAGCTGATTCTTCAGAACCAGCACCTGAAGGTCCTGGTACACCTGCCCCCTCCATGCAGCATCCATCCTTCATCAATGGCAGAGACTAGACCACTGATAAGAACAGATACTACACTTGATCTTAGCCAAAAGGCCGAGAAGCGAGAAGAGAGACTTTAAAGAGAAACATGGAGGTTGCAAAAAAAAAAAAGGCTTTTTAGCATAAGATCCTCTTTTTTCAGACAGAATAGCTAAAACAAGGCAGCAATACAGATAACTGCACAGACTTGTGGAAAGGTATATAGACGATGTAACAATAATGATTCCGACCTTTCATGCATGATTTTTGTAAAGTGGATTTATGAAGATGTTTCTCTTATCTTCTGTTCTCTTACTTGATTCTTTTTTTTTTTTTTTTTTTAAATAGCAAGGGCCGGGAGGTGCAAAAGACAACGACTGAATCCAGAAGAGGTGAGTCGACAATTTACTTTGCATATATGTTGATATTTTAGTGACACTCATCACATGATTAGAGGGCATTCATTCTTTCCAAAACTCATCACAGTGATTTGATTCTTTAAATATGATGTTGATGCATTAAAGGGATACTCCAGAGAAAAAAATTTTGTTTTCAAACCACTGATGCCAGAAAGTTACACAGATTTGTAAATTACTTCTGCTTAAAAATGTTAGTACTTTTTGAAAGGGGTGAGAGTCCATTTTACATCAAAAATTTCACGCCAGCATTTTGGTAGTGTAGAAATCACGGAAATCTTTTATTTTTTTATTTTTTATTTTTTTCTTACATTTTTTGGAAAAAGGTGTTATTTAATCAATTATTGGAAAAAAAATAATTATTAGAAAAGGTTAGTTAAAAAAAAAATATATTTTTTTTTCATGGTCACTGCATCTGAACTCACATTTAAGCCCTAGAAATGTTTGATTTATACATTTATCTGGGCTCTAGTACAGATGGAATATTACATGAGATGCTTCTGTCAGAATTTTCTGTGATGTAAAATTTGGTGCCAAACTCATCAATTTTGGCGCAAAAAAATTCAATATGGCGGCTGCAAAAGAAATGTTGGCACCAAATTTGTCAATTTTTGGCAGGCAAAAAAATAAATAAAAGTGGCACAAAAATGAATTTTCACATATTTTCACATTTTCAAAGCAGCACAAGAGACCTTTGTGAAAAAATGTGAGAAGAAAAAAAAAGTGTAATTATTTTAGCTGAAACAGAAATTACAGTAGTTTTTGAATATCTCCCCCAATATTGATAAACTTGTTAGGATAATAAGTGCCACATTGGAAGAATAGATGCATCATTGCAACATTGTAGATATTTCGATATAATTAGTTTGATTGAGGTCTTCTTGAGAATGTCTAATCCTTGAGATACAACATTAATTATAGAGATGAACAACAACGAGGTCAACTACCTTAGAGAACCTTTACTAGTATGTAGGGAACCATGTTGTGTTTAAATAATACCAGGTATAAGATATCCGCTAACAGAATGAACATAAACCCATGAACCATCACATTGATCTAGGCAACACATTGATCTCCTGACACCACATGCTGCTAATTCAGTTGGGTCAACCCAATGGGATGAGCCACCATGGTTAAATCGGAGAAGGAGTAAGAAACTAAAGAGGATAGCACCTTGTGTAATTCTGCAAGGAGGAGAAGGGCTTCTGAGTCTTGGACTCTCATCTGAGGTAGAACCTGGGTCCATGTGTGTGTCCTCCCCCCCCCCCCCCCCCGTATCAGGGGTACTTGTGTGATTATCAGGCTGCATGTCGTCAGGGATTTGACCGATATCCACTATGTGGAACCCGTAGTATCAGGACGTCATAGAGCAGTGGTCTCAAACTGTGGTCAACGGCTATCCTGGCATGCTGGGAGTTGGAAGCTTTACAACATCTGAAAGGCCACAGTTTGAGATCACTGTCATAGAGGGAGGAGAATATCCCAATGTGACACTGCCCAATGAAGATTGCATCTTCAACCGGATCTTCATTGGGCAGCGCCACATTGGGTTATTCTTTTTCCTCTACGACCACCATGGTTAAGGCTTTAAAGGGACAATCTGTGGTCAAACATATTTGTATGGACATAACCTAAGGGTATCTATGGCTAATTTCTTGTTTCCTTTTTTGCCCAGCCTCTGAGAGGGGTTCCAGCAGACAGTGAAGCCACAGAGGAAAACCACTGGGATGATGAGATGCGGAGCCCGGAGAAGGCATCTTCCCATGGAACAGGTGAGCAAGACGAAGACTTTGGCATTGTAGGCAAAAATAATATTAAAACAGTTCTGACAACTCGAAACTAACAGGACCTGAAAACCTTCATGTGATGGATGTGGCCCTACCAAACGCAATATCAAAGAGATGTTGCTTTTGTTTTATATGGAGGTTTAGGCCTCTAATGATCCAGTTACAAATTCTAATTCTAAAACTTTGAGGGTATATCTACAGATATCTACAGAAGTCGAGAGTTCAACTTTAACTAGGTCGCCATAAGAAACTTGTCTATTCTCTATACCTGACATCTGGAACCTCAAACATGTCTCGACAGGCAAATTTGTTTCCTATGAAACTGACTATAGTCTCAATGAGTATCTCATACCGGAAACTGTATTACAGTATACAGATCTTTGTACTATATATGTGCTATATAAGTTGAAGAAAGTAAAATATTCAATGGAATGGTATGGGGTCTACTGTATAGGGTCTGTTGTTACAGGTCTAACTCCTGGTACCCTAACAAGCAGCTAAATTTGCCAGGGAATTTTTAGGGAAAATCCAATAGGGCAGCCATTGAAACAGATCAGCTCTATAATATTGCCTAATGTAGGGGATCTGAGTTAGAGTCATCATCTATGTTCCTATGCCCCGTAGGGTATATGGATTGGGAGATGTTTTCATGAACATTTAAATGAAATGGTGCAGAACTCCAAAAGAAAAACCTCTATAATAAGCCAAACAATGTGCCGCCTGCCTACTGACCTCTTGCTACGTCCTTGTTCTCACTACCATGCTGCCAGCCCTGACCTTCTGCTATTCTGACTACGAGTTGCCATATTCCTCCTTTGCCACGTTTTCTCCTCAGCAGCCTGTGTGGACAAGTCGTGTCAGGGATAGCGACCTGGGTGCCGCCTGCTGCAGCAAGTCCATCCCGCTTTGCGGCTCTGGTGCTCACAGTGAGATCCGGTCATGGATCCCACTTGGGTGCCTCTGACTGATGTTATGGATCTCTCCACAATTGTGGCTCAACAGTTGCAGCAGTTAGCCCTTCATGCGCAACAACTCAATCAACTATCTGCCATGATGCAACAGCTTCTAGCCAACCAGCAGCCGCAACATGCTCCTGTGTGTCCTCCTGTGCCTGCAGCTCCTTCTGGATCCAAGCTTCGTTTACCCTTGCCTTCGAAGTATGACGGAGAGCCTAAGTTGTATAGAGGCTTCGTGACTCAATGCTCTATGCATTTGGAGCTCATGGCTGATCAGTTTCTGACGGAGCAAGCTAAAGTGGCGTTTGTGGTCAGTCTTTTGTATGGTAAAGCCCTGGCCTAAGCTACTCCTCTCTGGGATCGTAACGATCTGGTGTCTTCTAACCTACAGGTTTTTCTCTCTTAATTTCGCAATGTCTTTGAAGAACCTGCACGGGCCTCCTTGGCCGAGACGGCACTTCTGAATCTCAGTCAAGGGAACTCCTCAGTAGGCGACTATGCTTTTCAATTCCCCACTCTTTCTTCTGAACTGGCTTGGAACGACGAGGACTTGTGAGCTACTTTCAAAAAAGGACTGTCTAGTAGAATCAAGGATGCTCTTGCAACATGAGATCCTCCATCTACCTTGAGTGAGCTTATCCATTTGGCCACTCAAATTGATGTGCATTTTGCTGAGAGCCAGGAAGAACTTCGTCTGGAAAGAGAACCTGTCCGTATTCTGCAATTTCCTTGTCTGGCATCCGTGTTCCAGCATCCACCTCTACCCTCTCCTATGTCTCCTGCCGAAGAGGCAATGCAGGTGGATTGGTCTCGCCTAAAACTGCAGGAAAGATTCCCATAGACGCAATGAGAATTTGTGCCTATATTGTGCCAGTCCGAAGCATTTTCTCAAAGACTGTTCTATATGTCCTCAGCATCCGTGAAACGCTCGCACCTAGGATTCGTGGGAGAGGCATCCCTAGGTGTGAATACTACCTCTCCTCGTTTGACCATGACAGTTCAAGTTTATACTCCTGCTAAGACATGTTTCTTCGCTTCTGCCTTTTTGGACTCCTGTTCCGCTGGAAATTTCATTGATGCCTCTCTGGTCCATAAACATCATCTTCCATTGACTTGACTTGCTAAGCCTATGTACATTTCCTCTGTCTATGGAGAAAATCTGAACTGTACTGTGCTTTTCTGCACTGAACCTCTGGATATGCAAGTGGGTGTGTTACATAAGGAGAAAATTGAGTTCTACGTGCTTCCACGTTGTACTTTGGAGCTTCTTCTCGGTCTTCTGTGGCTTCAATGTGACAATTCACTCCTCAACTGGAGGTTTGGTAAGGTCACCTACTGGGGATTCTTTTGCCAAAAACACTGTCTTGAGCCTACCCTGCCTAAGTCTATGTATATCCCTTCTTCTATGCCAGGATTGCCTTCCTTATCAAAACTACTCTGATGTATTCAGTGAAAAGCAGGCTGAAATTCTTCCACCACATCGTCCCTATGACTGTCCTATTGACTTACAGCCAGGGACTTCGCCTCCCCAGGGAACAATTTATCCTTTGTCTGTTCCAGGAACACAAGCCATGACTAAATATATCCAAGAGAACCTCCAAAAGGGTTTCATCCGTAAATCCTCCTCCCCAGCCGGAGCTGGTTTCTTCTTTGTCGGGAAGAAGGATGGTTCTCTTCATCCTTGTATTGACTACCGGGGACTTAACAAAATTACAATAAAAAATCTGTATCCTTTGCCTTTAATTTCTGAACTTTTTGATCGTCTTCGGCGAGCATACAAGATTTTTTCCAAATTAGAACTTCGGGGAGCATACAATCTCATTTGGATTTGTGAAGGAGACGAATGGAAGACGACCTTTAACACTTGAGATGGACACTGTGAATATCTCGGGATGCCATTTGGCCTCTGTAACGCTCCAGCTGTCTTTCAAAAATTTGTTAATGACATTTTCCATGATTTGTTTTACACATGTGTTGTGGTATATCTTGATGATATACTGATCTTCACATCCAACTTGGAGGATCATCATTCTCATGTCCGGCAGGTTCTTCAGCACCTCAGGAATAATCCTCTGGATGCCAAGCTTGAGAAGTGCCTATTCAAGAGATCAAGTCTTCCCTTTCTTGGTACCATTGTGTCTGGTCAAGGTCTTCAGATGGATCCTGGCAAGTTGTCTGCAGTTTTGAACTGACCAAGACCTACTGGCCTATGGGCCATTCAGCGTTTTTTGGGGTTAGCTAAGTACTATCGTGTCTCTCACAAAAAAACAAAACTGTAATCCCAAGAATTGGCTTCCTGAGGCCAATGAGGCCTTCTCTCGACTAAAATCTGCCTTCGCCCCAGCACCAGTTATCTCTAGACCTGATCCTGAGAAACCCTTCTATCTGGAGGAAGACACATCATCTTTAGGAGCTGGTGCCATCCTGACTCAAAAATCCTCCAAGGGCAAGACTGTAACCAGTGGCTTCTTCTCCAAGACCTTTTCGCCTGCAGAGAGGAATTATTCAAATGGAGATCGGGAACTTATCACTATTAAGCTGGCATTGGAGAAATGGTGACATCTTTTGGAGGGCTCTCCTCATCCTGTTAACATCTATACGGATCATAAAAATATCTTATACCTTCAAACTGCTCAGCGTCTGAATCCCCAGCAGGCTAGATAGTCCCTTTTCTTTTCAAGGTTCAATTTCTCCATTTATTTCCGTCCTACAGACAAGAATGTCGGAGCCGGTGCCCTTTCTAGATCCTCCGATGTGGTTGGTCTGGACTCTACTCGTAGGCATATTGTCATATTGTTCCTCCTGAGCATTGATTTCTGCTACGCCTGTCAATCTTCTGCAAGTTCCTCCTGGAAAATCATTTGTGCCTTCTCGACTCAGAAAAAGAGTCTTGAATTGGGCACATTTTTCCTTGCTGGTGGGTCATTCTGGAGTACGGAAGTCCATTCAACTTATTTCTCGGCATTACTGATGTCATCCGGTGGGCCCGGGATTTGCATTGCGGGACGCGCCCACATGCAAATCTTGGGCCGACACTCACCTCCTACTTCTTCTGTTTCCTCTGTGTTCTCACACCACCAGTGCTTGCGTCCCCGCCTCCTAGTACGCACGTGCGCTGGAGCTCTGGGATTTAAAGGGCCAGTGCGCCCTAAATTAGTGTTTGCACCTGTCCCTTCTCTATAAGTATGTGCACCTCCTCTACCTCTTGCTGGATCTTTGTGTGCCCAGTGCCCTAGTGAAAGCATTTATTGTGTCTTGCCTTACCATGTTCCTGACCTACCTGTTCCATGACCTGACCTTGTTCCTGTGCCGCCTGCCTAATGACCTCTTGCTATGTCAGGGGTAGCGACCTGGGTGCCGCCTGCCGCAGCAAGTGCGTCCTGGTGAAAACCAGCGGCACCTTAGACTATGCTCCCTGACATGGCCCAAGCCATCATTCACACAGGCTCAGCGGATCTACTACCTCCTTGCCGCTTACTGAGTGCAATAGCAAAAATTTTTTTAATGAGAGTGCCCATTTAAGTTAAGGACAGTCAAACCATAGGTTTCCATCTGAGGCAGATTACTAGAAGATACTGAGGTTTTCCGCTTTTCTCTAACATTTTCCAAATTATCTTTTGGTCCTACTCGCTAATATGTCATGAGACAATGAAATAAAGCATGAATGTGGGGCTTACTATTCTTTTCTTTAGTCGGCCCAAGGTACTTTAGATCAACAGTATAAATCACCATGTTCTACTACAGGACAAATCTTCTAGGCTCTTAATTCTGTCTTCAAGTTGTCCTTCTGGCCTACCTCTTTTTCCGATTCAAGCCATGATAAATGGACCCATAATAAATGAATGGCTCTAGAATGAGCTTCATATGGGGTAATCATCTTCAGGACTTTTTGTCTCCCTATTTTAGCATTGTGCCCAAAGTAAAGCTAACTGTTGTATCCTCTGGTAGTCCTCCGATCTACACAAAGTGTTTCACAGACTAAAACCTATCACTACATTCATAAAATTTATCTTAAAAAATGCAATAAAACACTACTGAAACTCAAAAAACTTGCAAAAAGTGTGCTGAACACCTTGGTCACCGTGAACATGTCTACAAATCTTGTAGTCAAGAAGAGAGCATCTTATTGGAAATTTACAGTTCTTATAGCCTAGTTGAGTTTCCATGGATTTACCAGTTTTTTTTTTTTTTTTATCTCACAGGTTGTAGGGGATCTCCAGGAATCATTTCACCCAGTCACAGTGAAGACTCTGACAGTGAAGAGACCCCAGCTTCTTCTCATGCAAAGTGAGTTGTTCTCAGTTATCCATGTTGCCCTTAGATCTGATCATTGTTACCAATTGGTGTAAGTTCGATTTCAATGTAGAATCCAACTTTCTTATGACCACAGTATAGATTTCTCCCACAAGACTGGGAACCATGAAGAAACCATGAGGAATCCTGTTTAGCATTTTTGATGGACCCAGATGCAAACCCCTTTTAGAACGTGAAGGAATATCTTTGGTTCCCCGGTGAACAGTCCAATCCTTCTTGCTTGGAAAATAAAAGAACATCTTAAAGGGGTACTCTGCCCATAGTCATCTTATCCCCTATCCAAAGGATAGGGGATAAGATGTCTGATCACTTGGGACCCCCTGCGATCTCCCTGATGCACCCAGCGTTCGTTTAGAGCGTCGGGTGCAGTGTCGAAGGATCGTAATGTCACGGCCACGCCCCCTCAATGCAAGTCTATGGGAGGTTGCGTGATGGCTGTCATGCCCTCTCCCATAGACTTGCATTGAGGGGGGCGTGGCCGTGACGGCACGAGCAGGCCATTACCGTGACGGCACGAACCTCCGGCATGGAGCGAAGTTCGCTTATAGCAGCGATGTCTTGGGTGCCGCAGCCAAGATCATGGGGGTTGCCAGCAGCGGGACTCCCGCGATCAGACATCTTATCCCCTATCCTTTGCATAGGGGATAAGATGTCTAGGGGCGGAGTACCCCTTTAAGAACGTAAAGACAGTGTGGCCTACTTGGATCTTTAGATGACCATATACAATTTCTTGCCCTAATTGATCATGAATTAAGAAAACCATACACATTAGGACCATCCAACGTAGGACCATCCAACCTTCTAATGTGTATTGAGGTCCTCCTCATAATCCCCTCGATGGCATATGTCAAGGAGGTTGGAAGAAATGGCTGTCTGTCTTAGTCAAGTAGCAAGTTTCAACACCAGGTGCCCCGTGTCTGTTGTATCTATCTGTTAAAACATTAGATGATATAACTTCTTCTGGGGATGGGACTACTCTTTGTAGCCCTAGATATTTTACGGACAGTGTCTAATCTTCATAAAATCCGAGACCATCATATTTGTTCTTTGATCAAACATGTTGAAAGTATATGTTTTTTTTACAAAAAATAATGGCCCTATTATTTTGTTACCTTCAGTGAAGAAAGTTTGGGGGCTCTTCGAGAGAAGATCCACGAGTTGACTGAGAAACTCAAGAATACCCACACCTGTCACATTTGCCTGGTAAGTCTACTATGCCACCACTTTGCCACCAATGTTGGATGTTGACTTGGGGCAACAGTTGCCCATCGGTCGTCTGGAGTGGTCTCAAACTGTGGCCCTCCAGACGATGCAGAACTTCAACTCCCAGCATGCCCGGACAGCCAACGGCTGTCCAGGCATGCTGGGAGTTGAAGTTCTGCATTGTCTGGAAGGCCGCAGTTTGAGACTTTGCCAATGCAAATTGTTACCTTGGTGCCATTTGTATATAGCTCCTTTATGTTGTATTTTGTTTTCTTATATAGGATGCGTACACCGTCCCTGTCGCTTCTATCCAATGCTGGCATGTTCACTGTGAGGGCTGCTGGTTGAGGGCACTGGTAAGAAACAAAGCATTGTGCGACAAAATTGAAGAAAAAATTTCATTTTGTAAATTTGGGGGGCTTCCGTTTCTACACAGTGCATTTTTTGGTCAAAATTACACCTTATCTTTATTCTGTAGGTCCATACGGTTAAAATGATACCCTACTTATATAGGTTTGATTTTGTTGCACTTCTGAAAAAAATCATAACTACATGCAGGAAAATGTATGCGTTTAAAATTGTCATCTTCTGACCCCTGTAACTTTTTTATTTTTCTGCATACGGCCCGGTATGAGGGCTCATTTTTTGCGCCGTGTTCTGAAGTTTTTATTGGTACCATTTTTGTGTTGATCGGACTTTTTGATCACTTTTTATTCATTTTTTATGATAAAAAAAAAGTGACCAAAAATACGCTATTTTGGATTTTGGAATTTTTTTGCGCTTACGCCATTGACCGTGCAGTTTAATTAATGATATCATTTTATAGTTCGGACATTTACGCACACGGCGATACCACATATGTTAATTTTTATTTAAACAGTTTTTTTTTATGGGAAAAGGGGGGTGATTCAAACTTTTATTGGGGAAGGGGTTAAATGACCTTTGTTAACTTTTTTTTCACTTTTTTTTTTGCAGTGTTATATCTCCCATAGGGACCTATAACACTGCACACACTGATCTCCTATGCTGATCCCTGCAAAGCCATAGCTTTGCACGGATCAGTCAGATAGGGGCTCCATTGCTCAAGCCTGTAGCTCAGGCTTTGAGCAATCAATCGACGATCGGACGCCGCGGAGTCAGGTAAGGAGACCTCTGCCTACGTCCCAGCTGATCAGAACATTGCGATTTTATCACGATGTCCCGATCAGCCCGACTGAGCTGCCGGGAAGCGTTTACTTTTGTTTTCAGACATGGCGGTCAACTTTGATCGCCGCATCTGAAGGGTTAACAGCACGGCACATCAATCGGTGCTGCACGCTGTTAGCCCAGAGTCCCGGCTATTGTTAGCAGCCGGGACCGACCCAGTGTGATGCGGGGTCACGACGTAGGGCGTACAGGTATGCCCTAAGTCCGTAAGAGGTTAAATGGGCACTCTCATTAAAGGGGTACTCTGGTGGAAAACTTTTTTTTTTTTTAAATCAAATGGTGCCAGAAAGACAGATTTGTAAATGACTTCTATTAAAAAAATATTAATCCTTACAGTACTTATTACCTGCTGAATACTACAGAGGAAATTATTTTCTTTTTGGAACACAGAGCTCTCTGCTGACATCACGACCACAGTGCTTTCTACTGACACCTCTGTCCATTTTAAGAACTGTCCAGAGTAGGAGAAAATCCCCATAGCAAACATATGCTGCTCTGGACAGTTCCTAAAATGGACAGAGATGTCAGCAGAAAGGATCGGAAGGATTAAGATTTTTCAATAGTAGTAATTTACAAATCTGTTTAACTTTCTGGCACCTGTTGATAAAAAAAAAAGTTTTTCACCGGGGTACCCCTTTAAAACTCATTTTAGCTTTTGCATGTACTTTGTTAGAAAATTAAGTTTCCTGTTTTATTTGTGTTTAAAAAAGCTGCCACTAGGTGTCTCCCTACTTGTCCAGAGCACATTTCCCCCCATCTCTTGCAGAGACTTTGGACTCCTGCTAGCCTGGCAGAAGTCCAAAATCAGGAAATGCAGTCTAGAGTGCTGAGGGGGGGGGGGGTTATCATGATGGGGGCAGTGAACTGGGAGGAATATAAAATTTAACATGATTATGAGAGGTACTCTTTTGGGAGGTCACCAGAAAGCTATAGTGAGCCAGGCTTGTAGGCCACTTGACTTTCTGTGGAGTATAATGTTGCTTTGGATGTGATTGGAGACTTGATGTAGCAGGATAAGCTAATATAGAAGCCATAATGGTGGCCAATGGCTGATAAGTTCTATCATACAAGGGATTTACATTCTCCTCTACCTATCTTTTCCTTCCAGGGATCAAAGAAGCTTTGTCCTCAGTGTAATACGATTACATCCCCCAGTGACCTCCGTCGAGTTTACCTGTGACCTATGAAGATTTCTAGAGAACAGTAACCTAGTGAAGAACATGGCTACCTCTAATGGATTAAGACTGTCTTGAGCCGTCAAGAGGCTCCAGAGTGATCTGCTCCGTGTCTCCATGTTGGTTGACCTCGTTTCTATATTTCCAGCAATAGCCACACAGGATCGAGGACATGATCTCCTGCAACCCAAACTTTGGCTTCTTAGATGGCCTTTGACCTCCCCCTATTTATACCACCAGTAATCCTGATTTGTGATCTATGAGCTCAGACTCAGAATACAAATTCTTGCCGGTCTTTGCTCGTGTATACACTGGTTATTGACAACTTTTTGGAGGCATTGCATGTAGATGTTGCAGAGCTACAATTACCGCCATGAAAGTGCATTGTGTGTTCTTGCAGTTCTGTGGAAAATATGTCTGTCATGACGGGGGGCAGGGAGAAGTGAGCCCTAAGCTGTCCCTAGAAACACTTTCCCTGCCTACTTGCCCATCTGCCCAAAATGATGGATCGACAACTTGGAGCCGGTCAAAGTCAAAAACTTGGCGTCAAAGTCAACAAAACAAATGGAACTGTACATAGTCGGGGAACAAGTCAGCAACATAACCGGAATACAATAACCAACAAACAAGGAACATACAAAATACTAAAACCCGACAAATGTACTAAAACAAAGCAGGCTAATATATATATATATATATATATATATATATATATATATATATATATATGGATAAAACTCAGGACAAACAGACAAAAACTAAAGTGTATAATAAACTGGACATGGTCAGAATACAGATCTAATTACCAGCCCCAGTAGCACCTCAAGAGGCCTTTTATACACTCCATGGACTGGAGGGTTAAATCTTCCCAAACCAGTGAGAATTAGCACAGAAACTGTTCAGACACAAAAACAATGTCTGAACAGGACCCAAAGAAGAAAAATGCAAAAACACAGAAACTGACATTACAATGTCACATTTGCCAAACTCAACTCTGCACCAACCTTTAAAGAAAAACGTTCACCCGTTCACCCGCACTATTACCCGATACACTGGGTTATAGTGCAGGTGAACAGGAGACCGATACTATACCTACCTGCAGTCCGGAGCCCCGATCCTCCAAAGGTTCCCCTCTTCCAGTGCTGACTTGCGCTCTGGAGGCGGGCCTGCTGGCTGGATTTTAATATTCATAAACGCTGGTGCCTACTGAGCGTTCATGTGACCGGCGCTTATGAATATTTAAATCTAGACGGCGGGCCCCACCTCCAGAGCGCAAGTCAGTGCTGTAAGAGGGGAACCCTTGGAGGATCGTGGGTCTGGACTGCAGGTAGGTATAGCAGTCCATGACCCCGCATCGGTCTCCTGTTCACCCGCACTATAAGCCGGTGTATCGGGTTATAGTGCGGGTGAACGGGTGACCGTTTTCCTTTAATATACTGTTCCAGTTACTGTCCCCATATGCCATAACTAAAAGGGTGATTGCCCCAATGCATATAAAAAAAAAAGACACTTCCTGTTGTTGAGAACCAGGGGCACTTGAACACTTTTGCCCTCTACCAGAAAGCTTGACCGAGACAAGTCTGGACTGGAGGCTGATGCACCCTGGCCAGGTACCCGTTCTGACAGCTCCCGCTGCTGAGTACTGGACACTTGGGCAATTTCACCCATGTGTAAGGGCCGTTGTGCTTTGGGAAAGGGAGCCCTGTCAGCAATTCAGTGCATGTCCTATTTTTTCTCTCCACACAACTCCTGTAAAATACCAGACACCGACAGACCCATTTCAAGTCATCTGGATCTGGTGGGGCCCTGTGGTGTCAGTTGTGCTCCAACCTATTCTGGGTCTGTTCGACACACAAAAAAAAAAAAGAGCCGAATGGACCCAGAACAGGTTTGAGCACAATGCCAGTGTGAACTCAGCCTTACTCTGCTCCCTCTGGATCTTCTTCTTGTTGGACAGCAAATGTGGGGGCAGGGGGAACATATATGTAATGTCTGTCAGCTGAAAGTTCATATGCCAACAGTTATCTCTCTACCGATCCATTCATATACAGTGAAACCACTTTGAGAAGACCAGCCAAAATTGCATGGAAAAAGTCATCTACTATAGGGGTGGGTTTCTCAAAATAAACGACCACTATGCATAATGTATGGCAGACTGAAAATCTGACAAAATATGTCACGGTATATGTACATTCGGCTCAGTGGAGCAGTCAAGTGTTCAGAATGGACAGAGGAGGGATAAGATGCTGCCAGAGCACTCTCAGAGAGTGTAAGGGTTGGAAAGTTGAACATGCCTGATCCTTCTGTTTCCCGAGATCAGGAAGCCCCCATATACATTGGTCAATCGCCCCTGTCCCCTGATGACGCTCCATTGGGTGAAACATGTTAGAGAGCTTCTGCTTTAATTTTTATAGTGACACCATTTCTGTATTGTTCTGCAAGACACATATGTTCCCTGGTCTGCAGTCTGTACTCTGCCAAAAAAAAGTAATTATAAAAAATTGTTGGAGAGACGACTTCAGATTTTCTTAGCCATTTTTCTTCCTTTTAGGTGCATTGAAGCAATAAAAGTCACTGTGTCAGTCCACATACCATTTTCTTCATTTCTTTGTCCACACTGCATTGTTTCGGGGTGGGGGGGGGTTGGTCCACTTCACAGATGCATGTGGAGATGGGTGTTTTTTGTATTGGTCCTGGAGACATAGAGCGATTCTTGTGTAGATTCTTGTGTAGATGATGACGATCCAGTGTGTCTAGTGGGGTGAATGAGCCGGGCTGAGTGAACGGATACTGAACTGATGTTAATGGTTGTATTGTTCATGTGTTTTTTTATGATGTTTTAATAAAGTTTGCACATTGAAGGACTCCTCTTGTTAGTGTTTTTATGCTTTTTATTTAAAGGTCACACTGGTTGGAGCCAATGATTCTGTTTCGCAATATGCCCGCACGTGGTACCTTTAGAAAAACAGAAACTTGCTTTCCTTACACATAAATCCCCATTTGTTTCCCTCCTCAACCTTGGTTTTGCCGAGTAGTTTCTTTCACAACATCCAAGACTGGCACTTCTTTGAAGAAAAAGGAGCTCAGGCAGATATTGAAGGAAGTTCTGGCCACAAATATGTCCCCCACCTACATAGAGGACATTACCGCATGAAAAACAGGTCATACATGGTGCCAAGAAGGGGGAAGATGGACTTCTTTATAGACACAGAGAGTACTTCAAAATAAGGTTACAATTTTTTGTTGGGTCTAAAACCAGGTATAAAAAACAAAAAAAATATAATTAAAATACAGATGCTCTCATTAGATTGATATGGCTGATCAACCAACCAGAACACCTTCAGAGTCCTTCATGCTTAAAGGGGTACTCCGGCCCTAGACATCTTATCCATGTCTGATCGCAGGGGGCCTGCCGCTGGGGACCCTGCGATCTCAGCTGCGGCACCCCAGACATCCGGTGCACGGGGCGAACTTCGCTCTGTGTCGGATGATTGCCGATGCAGGGCGGAGGCTCGTGACGTCAAGGCCGTGCCCCCTCAATGCAAGTCTATGGGAGGGGGTGTGGCGGCTGTTATGACCCCTCCCACACTCTTGCATTGAGGGGGCGTGGCCGTGATGTCACGAGCGGGGAGTGGCTGTAAAGTCACGAGCCTCCGGCGCTGCACCCGATGCTCTAAACGAACATTGGGTGTAGCAGGGAAATCGCAGGGTTCCTTAGTGGCGGGACCCCCGCGATCAGGCATCTTATCCCCTATCCTTCTGATAGGTTATAAGAAGTCTATGGGCAGAGTACCCCTTTAAGCTAGTAGATGAGCAATAAAAAGACAAAGTAGGTCTTAGATGTGCTGCTTGAAACTGGCAAAAACACAACCACAGCCGATGCACAGCAAAACAATAACTTCATTGGGTATATAGCTGGACAACGTGTTTTGGCACCTCTGTGTGCCTTCTTCAGGTCCACCAGAATGACTGACCGATACATTGTCTTGAAATAGAGCTGTGCAGCTATCTTCTGTCCATATTGGACAGATCATGGCTGCACAGCTCCAGTTCAGGTCTTCACTATATTTCGGCACTGTTGTTTGGAGAATATAGCTGACATTTTGCATTGTAGTTGACACTCTAGGGGTCGGTCTTGGAGGGGTCACTGTTAGTAGTGGGGTACCACAGGAGGCAGTCTTGGAAGGGTTATTGATCAGTGCTAGTATTGGGGGGAACAACAGGGGGCAATATCGGAGTAGTCAATAATAGTACTTGGGTACCACAGAGGTCAGTATTGGGGAAGTTGCTTTTTGTAGTGAGGTACCAAAAGGGTCCGGATTGGAGGAGTCGCTGGTCAGTTAGTATTGGGGTATAAAAGGGGTAAATATTGAAGGGGTCAGTTGTCTTTTTGAGCTACAGCTGGGACCAATATTGGAGAGATTGCTGTTAGTAGTGGCGTACCACAGGGGACAGTATTGTCAGGGTCACTGCTCAGTGTCAACAAAGGGAAATCCTCTACATCTAGAGGAAAGAAGGTTTCTACACCAGCACAGATGTGGGTTCTTTACTGTAAGAGCAGTGAGACTATGGAATTCTCTGCCAAAGGAAGTGGTCATGGGGAACTCAATAAAGTCCAAAATGGGCCTGGATGCATTTCTAGAGAGAAATAACATTACATATTATGGATACTAGATCTATGGGAACAGAACTTTGATCCAGGGTTTTATTCTGACTGCCAGATATGGGGTTGTGAAAGAGTTTCTTGCCCTAAAATAGTTTTCTGTCACATTAGAGTTGTTGTCTTCCTCTGGATCAACACTGCAGAAATACAGAGAAGTGTGAATGGATGGATGTCTTTTTTTAGCCTTGGAAATTGTGTCACTTTGTTTCCTGTATACATTATACGAACAATATTCTAAGCACTATAACATTCTTGTGGGCCAATAACATTTATATAGTGGGGCAAAAAAGTATTTAGTCAGCCACCAATTGTGCAAGTACTCCCACTTAAAAAGATGAGAGAGGCCTGTAATTTTCATCATAGGTATACCTCAACTATGAGAGACAAAATGAGAAAAAAAATCAATAAAATCACATTGTATGATTCTTAAAGAATTTATTTGCAAATTATGGTGGAAAATATGCATTTGGTCCCCTACAAACATGCAAGATTTCTGGCTCTCACAGACCTGTAACTTCTTCTTTAAGAGTCTCCTCTGTCCTCCACTCGTTACCTGTATTAATGGCACCTGTCTGAACTTGTTATCAGTATAAAAGACCTCTGTTAACAACCTCAAACAGTCACACTCCACTATGACCAAGACCAAAGAGCTGTCGAAGGACACCAGAAACAAAATTGTAGACCTGCACAAGGCTGGGAAGACTGAATCTGCAATAGACAAGCAGCTTGGTGTGAAGAAATCAACTGTGGGAGCAATTTTTTGAAAATGGAAGACATACAAGACCACTGATAATCTCCCTTGATCTGGGGCTCCACGCAAGATCTCACCCCATGGTGTCAAAATGATCACAAAAACGGTGAGCAAAAATCCCAGAACCACATGTGGGAACCTAGTGCAATACCAGACGTGTCCTCCTGCTCAAGGCAGTACATGTCCGGGCCTGTCTGAAGTTTGCTAGAGAGCATTTGGATGATCCAGAAGAGGATTGGGAGAATGTCATATGATCAGATGAAACCAAAGTAGAACTTTTTGGTAAAAACTCAACTCATCATGTTTGGATGAGATGTTTGGAGTTGCATCTAAAGAACACCATACTTACTGTGGAGCATGGGGGTGAAAACATCTTGCTTTGGGGCTGTTTTTCTGCTAAGGGACCAGGATGACTGATCTTTGTAAAGAAAATAATGAATAGGGCCGTTTATCATGAGATTTTGAGTGAAAACCTCCTTCCATCAGCAAGGGCATTGAAGATGAAACGTGGTTGGGACTTTCAGCATGACAATGATCCCAAACACACCGCCCGGGAAATGAAAGATTGGCTTTGTAAGAAGCATTTCAAGGTCCGGGAGTGGCCTAGCCAGTCTCCAGATCTCAACCCCTTAGAAAACCTTTGGAGGGAATTGAAATTCTGTGTTGCCCAGCGACAGCCCCAAAACATAACTGCTCTATAGGAGATCTGCATTGAGGAATGGGCCAAAATACCGATAACAGTGTGTGAAAACCTTGTGAAGACTTATAGAAAACGTTTGACCTCTGTCATTGCCAACAAAGGTTATATAACAAAGTATTGAGATTAACTTTTGTTATTGACCAAACTTCTTATTTTCCACCATAATTTGCAAATAAATTCTTTAAAAATCATACTATGTGAATTTATGGATTTTCTCTTATTCTGTCTCTCATAGTCGAGGTTATTCCTAGGATGAAAATTACAGGACACTCATCTTTGTAAGTGGGAGAACTTGTAAAATTGGTGTCTGACTTAATACTTTTTTGCCCCACTGTATATAACCTGTAGGATGTTCTCTATAGTTTAGATTGTAGACAGATGATTCTTAAGATCTAGACTAATACTAACATCACTAAGACGTCTCCATATGATGTAGGTAAGGCTGCAGTCTGGGAGTGACTAAGGTTTAGCTATATTGTTTTTCTTCTGAGCAAGTATTACTATTACTGTAATGGGAATAAATAGAGATGAGATAGTTCTGGCATAGCAACAGGATAGTGGAAGAATGAAGGTACCTTGACCCTATTACATAAAGAAGGCAAAGGAAAACAGGATGTAAGAACAGAAAGGAAGAGAAGGAAGGAAGGAAAGAAGAAATGAAGGAAGAATGAGGAGGAAGGAAGAGGGAAAAGTATAGAAGAAAGAAAAATAGGAAGGAAGAAAAGACAGGAGGAGAGAAGGAAGAAAGAAAGGGAAGGAGGAAGGACAGAAGCATAAAAAGGATGGACATAAAGAAAATTGGAAGAAATAAAAGAAGGCAGGAAGTAAGGGAGAAAGAATGCGGAGAAAGAAAGGAAAGAGAAAAGATAGAAGACAAAACTGGAAGAAAGAAATAGAATGAAGGAAAGAAGGAAGGAAGGATGAAAGGAGCAGTGGGTGTATGGAAGGAGGAAAAATATGAAGAAAGGAATAGCAGCAAGGAAGAAAGGGAAGGAGGATAAAAGGAAGGAAGAAGGAGGGAGGAAGAAGGAGGGAAGGAATAAACAAAGGAAAGAGGGAGGAAAGGAATAGAAGTATGGAGGGAAAATGAGGGAAAGGAATAGAAGAATAGAAAGCAGAAAGGGAAAAAAGGAAGGAAGGAAGGAGAAAGAAAGGGAATGTTGGAGGAAAAAAGGGAGTAAAGAATAAAATAAAGGAAAGAAGGAAGAAAATGAGTAAGGAAGAAAGAAGGAGAAGGAAGGAAGAAAGCAGAGTAAAAAGGGGTGAAAGGAAGGAAAGAAAGGAAGGAAGGGAGAGAGAAAGGAGGAAAATGATGGAAGAAAGGAAAACAGGAATAAAGAAGGAGACAGAAAAATGGAAAGGAGTAAGGAAGGAAGAAAGAAAGTAAAGAGGAGTAAGAGGAGAGCGATAGAAGGAGAAAGAAAAAAATAAGAGTGGGGAGGGGGCTAATGGCAGAAAGGAACATTAAAATAAAAATAAGAGGCAAGAGAATAATAAGAAAGCAAGAAGGGGATCGTATGGAAGGCAGAAAAGGAAAAAGGAGGAATATTGTGTGAGGAGAAGGAAAATCGAGCAGAACTGATGGTGTCTCTCTTCTGCTGTTGACTCTTTTTATTGTTTATCATTCTTTCCCTTTTCTGTCCCCTGAGGTTTTTTTCTCTTCTTCATCTCTCCCTTATCCTCTCATCCTGTAAGGTATCTATAGTGAATGCAGAGGTATGTGGTCTCTGGAGCCTGAAAGGTCCCTCTACCTAAAACCAAATCTATAATTTGTGTCATAGTTAGGAAGCCCCAAAAGTCGCCCTCCCTTTACGCCATTCCTTCCCTTTCACATGTATCTATCATTTTTACATCCCGTCTTCCCTGATATTTTTGCCTTCCTTCTTTCTCTCTTTGTTTCTTCTCTTATCCGCAGTTCATCTTTTCTGTGATGTCGTTCTCTCTTGTTTTGTCTACCCATCTCTCTCTTGCTCTCTCTCTCTCTCAGTCACATAGTGGAAATCTCCACTGAGCTCTTATGGTTTTTCTGTCTTGGAAACCCCGGCTCTCAGGCAAACTTCCTCTCTCTACAGACGAGTATATAAGCGGCTGAATACAAAGCTTCTTGACTATTTCTCCTCTCACTCACAAAGGCTTCAATCTCTTCCTCGTCTGTGGACATCATGTCTCCACGGGTCACTGCAGAAGACCCAGAGAATCCAACGTCTTCCCTTCCAAGGTGCCGCTCTCTGGACTACTGCCTTGTCATCTCATTGGTCCTGCTCACCATGCTCATTGGGTCACTTTGTACAGTATATGTGGCTTGGGAGAGACCATCACATGAATCCATTGCCAGCGCACAGATCCAGAATTACGAAGGGGTAAGTTCTCTTCATGTATGAGACATCTTGGTGAACCTCCATATGTAGACACTATATGTAGACTTTACCGTTTATTGAAGAAGATATCCATACTTGGTGAAGGTCTTAGATGATGCTTGGGTTGACCACGCTTCTCCATCCATTATATACTAATGATGTATAAGATTTTAGTCCGGGATAAGAGTCACTACCTTGGTCAACTCCTATTTGTGCTTTAATAAAATTTCCTTTTTTCAGATATTTTCATTGTTTATGAAATTATTGTAATAAATAATTAAGTGATTTTTTTAATTAATTTATATAATAATTTTATTTTTCTTATAGGAAAAGATGGCAAGGAACGCTCAGCTGGTGGTAGACAGCGGTACGTTTATTTTATCTGAATATTATAATAATTGTTATTTATACCAATTTTTAATACTCCAGTAAATCACCCTCAGATATGTTGACAAGTGCCAAGTCTCATTCCAGACTAGGAATCGTCCATTTATATATGATCATCTCTGCTGCTCCTCTATGTGTTAGTCATGTAAAGGCAACACATATGTGATTTATTGTAACGACAACATATATGTGATTTATTGTAACGACAACACATATGTGATTTCATGTAATAGCAACACATATGTGATTTCATGTATTAGCAACACATATGTGATTTAATGTAAAGGCAACACATATGTGATTTCATGTAAAGGCAACACGTATGTTATTTAATGTAAAGGCAACATATATGTTATTTAATGTAAAGGCAACACATATGTGATTTAATGTAAAGACAACACATATGTGATTTCATGTAAAGGCAACATATATGTTATTTAATGTAAAGACAACACATATGTGATTTAATGTAAAGACAACACATATGTGATTTCATGTAAAGGCAACATATATGTTATTTAATGTAAAGACAACACATATGTGATTTAATGTAAAGACAACACATATGTGATTTAATGTAAAGACAACAAATATGTGATTTAATGTAAAGACAACACATATGTGATTTAATGTAAAGACAACACATATGTGATTTAATGTAAAGACAACAAATATGTGATTTAATGTAAAGACAACACATATGTGATTTAATGTAAAGATGCGCTTACAAACAGAGCACATATAAGGGAGGAGATACGATCACGGAGCCATTAGCCTCTCTCCCATGACTAAGTCAGCGTGAGCTGACGAAACGTCGGGTTGTGGAGGGCTATTGGTGACAATTTTAACTAGCAGCCAGTAGTGGTCATTTCAGGACAATTAGATGCACCTACTGGATAAACCATAGAGTACAAAGACTGTATACTTTATGGGTGCATCTTAATACCAAATTCACACACTTGGCTGTGTTTTTAAACACACATTCACAAGGGATACTTTGTTTTAATAGATACTAATAAAGTATTAAGTTTTAGGGGGGGTTTCTAGTTTAGGGTTAACCCGTTGGGGGGACACCCCTAAAGGTTGTTGATACTATTGGATGCCCTGAAATCCCTCAGGGAGTTTTGTTGTTGGTTAATGTAAAGACAACACATATGTTATTACTCAAAACATGGCTAAAAGACATATATGGAGAGTTCAATATGTTGGGCGACATTGAAGATATTTTAGGGCATATTAGCAGGAGTGGAATTATATGGTATATAAGTATCCAGGAAAAAGACAGTTTAGGAGTGGAGAAAGAAGCGAAAGGGATAGATAAAGAAGTCTATCTCCTATCTGACATACTTCCCATCCAACCGAATTTGTTCATACATAAGCCTTTCACCCAAATGCTCATTTTTCCGATAGCTAAGAGAGATGCTCTTAGGAGTCGTTCCCCACCCAACAGTAACTACATTATAATTACACATAATAGTGTGTATCTTACTAGTTTAATGATATCCATTCTTATCCTATTTCTGTTCTTTTTGCAGTCGAACTGAAGAACGGCACCCTCGAATGGAGCAGGAATGGAGTAACAAGCACGTTTGTTGGCTCAGGTTTCAAACATGACAAACAGGAACTTGTGGTACAAAAGTCGGGTTACTACTTTATTTACTCCCAGATATCTTTACAATGTGTTAAAAAAGATCAATGCGAACAAGAAGGAGTGGTGTCCCTCACGGTTCTGAAAAAAGAGCCAATAAAAGAGCCAATCCTGAACTTAAACGTCCAGATCAACAACTTTACCATGAAGACTCAACCATCGTCCTTTAATGGAATTGCCAGATATCTCTCTGCCGGTGACCGGATAGGGGCAAAACTATGGACTAGTCATAAAATGGAATACTGGCAGTTTGATCCAGAACGCAGTGTCCTAGGACTTCACTGGAACAGCATACCGTATTTCACTGAGAACCTCCATGAACAATGAGAGACCAGAAACGAGACTTATTGATTAGAAAATAAGCGGAAACATGCACTACAGAACATTACTTATATGGTTGAAGGCCACGGGTTACCGATTTGGGGTGTGCAATTGGTGTTCTAAAGGTGGCGGTAACGTCATAGTATGTTTTTGGACATCTATGTTTTTTAGAAGGTGCTTTATATCACTATGTGATACGTCATACTATAAAGGGCTCCTTGTTGTATCTAATGTAAGAACCTTCTTAGTATTTTACTTAAAATATTTTGTCAAATTTTGTTCAACAAAAATGCTGCTCTGTAACTCTCGAAATACAAGTTGGCCAACCAACCAAATAGTCTGTGAGATACTTACCATTAGGTCAACCAATGATGTGACTTACCCTGGCCCCCACCATCTTTAAAGAATACATCTGGTACATAAGGAGAAGATCAATCATCTTACTGGCATTTGGGTGTTTTTTTACTATACTCCTGCTATATTTATAGAGCTCCCCCAACTAAAGCCTTCGAGGGAAGGTTTATAATTATATCCATTTTCATGTCCTACTGGATTGTCTCATTCTTACCTATTGTTTGATTCTTGTCGGATATGTATATTTATTATTGTTATCTTTATTGACTATAATTTATTAGAAATTATTTATTAAATATTTATTGTTTGGTATCCAATGTGTGATTTCTACTTTTTACATGATGTGATAGGTGCATGTCGTAAAATTATTGTACAGAGGGAGAGGGAAGGGTTGGCCACAATTGGAGCCACCAAACCTAAGAACCTTAAATGAACATCAATACTCAAACAACGCCTAAAGCACTCATGTTAGGGTTCAAGTCCTGCAGGAACACATGGGAACGAAGTCCTTGCACTTTTTACACAGCAGGAACACTGTTCCCATGAGCAGGACTCCTGCAGGACCAGCCCTTGAGTGGAAATCTAGGGTGAGTTCCCACACTTTTTTTTCCCCAGGACCTGATCCCTGACCCATCTAGTGTATTTCTTACATTTACTATCTTCAAAAATGATAGAGAGTTATAGTAAAAACCAGGCAGGGTTAAAACATGTCAGTGCGTATGGTTGTTTTGTCCAAAAAGTCCAGATCCCTTATAGTCTTTACTGGGAGAGTACATGACCAAAAGTTTTGAGACTGACATAAATTTGGGTTTTTAGGTCTTATGGTCAGATGTTTCGATGGTCACTGAGGGACAAAGCATTTTATCATTGTTAATCTTTTATTGACAAATACATCAAGTTTATGCAAAGACTTAAAGGAGTACTTCCGGATATGAAAACTTATCCCCTATCCTAAGGATAAGGAATAAGTTTCAGATCACGGGGGTCCGACCACTTAGGCACCCGCGCAATCTCCCGTACAAGGCCCCCGACTCTTTTCCAAAATAGTGCGTGTCAACCACTGCATGACCTGGCGGCCTACACTCCCCCTCAATACATCTCTATGGCTGAGCTGATGACAGCCGAATGAAGTGCTCCAGCTCTTAGAGATGTATTGAGGGGGCGTATCGGCCGCCACGTCAAGCGGTGGTCGGACATGCCCCCTTGCCGCTGACTGCCAGGGCCCCCGTATGGGAGATAGGGGATAAGGATAAGGGACCACTGGGGCCCCGCACGACCTGAAACGTATCCCCTATGCTTAGGATAGGGGATATGTTTTCACAGTTCTTGGAGTTCATAACAATTTTGTTTGTTGTCTTTCCATTGACTTTTTGAGGATTGACCACAAGTTCTCAATGGGATTGAGATCTGGTGGGTTTCCAGGCCATAGAGCCAAAATGTCATTTTTCGCCAAGCCACTTAGTTATCACTTCTGCGTTGTGACCTGGTCTCCATGATGCTGGAAAAAGCCTTGCTCCTCTCTACATTGCTCCTGGATCTTTGGGAAAAGTTGCTCCTGATATTCAGATACCATTCTTTATTCATGGTAGTGTAAATTATAAAATTGTATGTCCACCACCATGGATGAAAAGCCACCCGACACATGAATGGTCTCAGGAGGCTTTACCATTGGCATTTACCATCCACTTTTCTCCATTCCTTCAGATGTCCCAAACAGTGTAAGGCATCTTCATCACAGAAAATAACTTTACCCCAGTCCTCTGCACCCCAATCCCTGTACAGGGGTAAAGTTATTTTCTCTGATGTTTTGGCTGAGCAGAGAAAAAGTTGACCAGTTGCAAATAGCAACCAATCAGATTGTTTTGAGAGAAGCGATCTGATTGGTTGCTATGGGCAACTGCACCACTCTTCCTCTACACAGGTTTTGATCAATCTCCCCCTATATAACAACCTGCTCAGCTCCTCCTGCTCTATAACATGATGTCTACAGATTGGACTGTATTTTCAATGTGTTGGGCTCCCTTTAATACATCAAAAATGTACTCTAGTACTTTAAAACTGATCCCTATCTACAGGAAAGGAGATACGTTTCTGATCAACGGAGGAGATTTATCAAAACCTGTGCAAAGGAAAAGTTGCCCAGTTGCCCATAGGAACCAATCAGATCGCTTCTTTCATTTTGCAGAGGCCTTGTTAAAAATGAAAGAACTGATCTGATTGGTTGCTATGGACAACTTCTCCTCTGGACTGGTTTTGATATATTTCCCCCAGCATATGCTCCATGCATTCTCTATGGGACTGCTGGAGATATACGGGTTTAGCATTCATGTGTATCCGAAACTCCCATAGACAGTGCATAGAGCAATACTCCCATATACAGTGCATGGAGAGGCATTCGCATAAACAGTGCATGGAGAGGCACTCCCATAGACAGTGCATGGAGAGGCATTCCCATAGACAGTGCATGGAGAGGCATTCCCATAGACAGTGCATGGAGAGGCATTCCCATAGACAGTGCATGGAGAGGCATTCCCATAGACAGTGCATGGAGAGGCATTCCCATAGACAGTGCATGGAGAGGCATTCCCATAGACAGTGCATGGAGAGGCATTCCCATAGACAGTGCATGGAGAGGCACTCCCATAGACAGTGCATGGAGCGGCATTCCCATAGAGAGTGCATGGAGAGGCATTCCCATAGACAGTGCATGGAGCGGCACTCCCATAGACAGTGCATGGAGCGGCATTCCCATAGACCTGTGGTTCTCAACCTTTTCAGCAACTGTACCCCCAAGGCCTGAAAGTATGTCCGCGGGTACCCCCTCACACGGAACTTGCGCATGAGGGGTACCCGCAGACAAAAGGCTTGTTCTTTATACTAATGCTTCCCCCTCCATCTTAATCCCCTTGTGCTATTATTCCCCCTCTGTCTTAATCCCCCTGTCCCACTATTCCCACCTCCCTCTGATCCCCTTTTGCCATTATTCCCCCTCCATCTTAATCCCCTTGTGCCATTATTATCCAATATGGCAAAACGGGATTAAGATGGAGGGGAAATAATGGCAAAAGGGGGTTAAATGGAGGGGGAATAATAGCACAGTGGGATTAAGATGGAGGGAGGGAGGAGGATAATAACCCCCCCCCTCCATTTTAATCTCTTGTGCCATTATTCCTCCTTCCCTCCGATCCTCTTGCGCCATTTCCCCCCCCTCCATCATTATCCCCTTGTGTTATTATTCCCCCTCCATCTTTATCCCCTTGTGCCATTATTCCCCCCTCCATCTTAATTCCCTTGCACCATTCCCCCTCCCTCTGATAATAATGGCACAAGGGGATTAAGATGGAGGGGGGAAAAATCACACAAGGGGATTAATATGGAGGAGGGGGAATAATGACACAAGGGGATTAATATGGAGGAGGGGGAATAATGACACAAGCGGATTAATATGGAGGAGGTGTTAATTCCCCCCTCCCTCTGATCCCCTTTTGCCATATCGGATAATAATAGCACAAGGGGATTAAGTTGGAGGGTGGAAAAATGGCAAAAGGGGATTAAGATGGAGGAGGAATAATAATAAATAAATTTTAATGGCTTGTGCTTTATTACTCCCCATCCCCCCTCCGCCATTATTCCTCTCCCCCTCCATCTTAATGCCTTGTGCTCCGTCCCATACAGTCCCCCCTCCGTCCCATACAGTCCCCCCTCCGTCCCATACAGTCCCCCCTCCGCCCCATACAGTTGTTTACCTGCCATCCTGCGGTCCCGTTGCCTGCTCCTTCACGGGATGTTCGGCGGGGCCGCACTGACGTGTGACGTCCCCCTGCGCTGTGCGGCAACTCCGCGCAATGTCAGGGGAGGCCACAAGTCTCGCCGGGTACAACGCAGCTCACTTACAGCAGCTCGGGTCGCGCTACTGTACAGTGAGCTGCCGCTGCTATGCGCTCACGAGTACTGGCCAATGCATGGCCAGTATTTGTCAGCGCTTTCGTGTACCCCCTGACAGCCCCTGGCGTACCCCTAGGGGTACACATACCCCAGGTTGAGAACCGAGGCCATAGACAGTACATGGAGCGGCACTCCCATAGACAGTACATGGAGCGGCATTCCCATAGACAGTACATGGAGCGGCACTCCCATAGACAGTGCATGGAGCGGCATTCCCATAGACAGTGCATGGAGCGGCATTCCCATAGACAGTACATGGAGCGGCACTCCCATAGACAGTGCATGGAGCGGCATTCCCATAGACAGTACATGGAGCGGCATACCCATGGACAGTGCATGGAGGGGCACTCCCATAGACAGTGCATGGAGCAATACTCCCATAGACACTACATGGAGCGGCAATCCCATAGACAGAGCATGGAGCAGCACTCCCATAGACAGTGCAGGGAGCAGCACTCCCATAGACAGTGCAGGGAGCAGCACTCCCATAGACAGTGCATGGTGCGACACTCCCATAGACAGTGCAGGGAGCAGCACACCCATAGACAGTACATGGGGCAGCACTCCCATAGACAGTACATGGGGCAGCACTCCCATAGACAGTACATGGTGCAGCACTCCCATAGACAGTACATGGGGCAGCACTCCCATAGACAGTACATGGGGCAGCACTCCCATAGACAGTACATGGCGCCACACTCCCGTAGACAGTGCATGGAGTGGCATTCCCATAGACACTACATGGAGCTGCACTCCCATAGACAGAGCATGGAGCAGCACTCCCATAGACAGTGCAGGGAGCAGGACTCCCATAGACAGTGCAGGGAGCAGCACTCCCATAGACAGTGCATGGTGCGACACTCCCATAGACAGTACATGGGGCAGCACTCCCATAGACAGTACATGGTGCAGCACTCCCATAGACAGTGCATGGTGCGACACTCCCATAGACTGTGCAGGGAGCAGCACTCCCATAGACAGTACATGGGGCAGCACTCCCATAGACAGTGCATGGAGCGGCATTCCCATAGACAGTGCATAGAGCGACACTCCCATAGACAGCGCATGGAGCAGCACTCCCATAGACAGTGCATGGAGCAGCACTCCCATAGACAGTGCATGGAGCAATACTTCCATAGACAGTACATGGCGCGACACTCCCATAGACAGTGCATGGAGCAATACTCCCATAGGCAGTACATGGAGCGACACTCCCATAGACAGTGCAGGGAGCAGCACTCCCATAGACAGTGCATGGTGCGACACTCCCATAGACTGTGCAGGGAGCAGCACTCCCATAGACAGTACATGGGGCAGCACTCCCATAGGCAGTACATGGAGCGACACTCCCATAGACAGTGCATGGAGCGGCACTCCCATAGACAGTACATGGGGCAGCACTCCTATAGACAGTACATGGGCAGCACTCCCATAGACAGTACATGGTGCAGCACTCCCATAGACAGTGCATGGTGCTACACTCCCATAGACAGTGCAGGGAGCAGCACTCCCATAGACAGTGCATGGAGTGGCACTCCCATAGACAGTGCATGGAGCAATACTCCCATAGGCAGTACATGGAGCGACACTCCCATAGACAGTGCAGGGAGCAGCACTCCCATAGACAGTGCATGGTGCGACACTCCCATAGACAGTGCAGGGAGCAGCACTCCCATAGACAGTACATGGGGCAGCACTCCCATAGACAGTACATGGGGCAGCACTCCCATAGACAGTACATGGGGCAGCACTCCCATAGACAGTGCATGGTGCGACACTCCCATAGAAAGTGCAGGGAGCAGCACTCCCATAGACAGTACATGGGGCAGCACTTCCATAGACAGTGCATGGAGCGGCACTCCCATAGACAGAGCATGGAGCAGCACTCCCATAGACAGTGCATGGAGCAGCACTCCCATAGACAGTGCATGGAGCAATACTTCCATAGGCAGTACATGGAGCGACACTCCCATAGGCAGTACATGGAGCGACACTCCCATAGACAGTGCAGGGAGCAGCACTCCCATAGACAGTGCATGGTGCGACACTCCCATAGACAGTGCAGGGAGCAGCACTCCCATAGACAGTACATGGGGCAGCACACCCATAGACAGTACATGGGGCAGCACTCCCATAGACAGTACATGGGGCAGCACTCCCATAGACAGTACATCGGGCAGCACTCCCATAGACAGTACATGGGGTAGCACTCCCATAGACAGTACATGGGGCAGCACTCCCATAGACAGTACATGGGGCAGCACTCCCATAGACAGTGCAGGGAGCAGCACTCCCATAGACTGTACATGGGGCAGCACTCCCATAGACAGTACATGGGGCAGCACTCCCATAGACAGTACATGGGGCAGCACTCCCATAGACAGTACATGGGGCAGCACTCCCATAGACAGTACATCGGGCAGCACTCCCATAGACAGTACATGGGGCAGCACTCCCATAGACAGTGCAGGGAGCAGCACACCCATAGACAGTACATGGGGCAGCACTCCCATAAACAGTACATGGGGCAGCACTTCCATAGACAGTGCATGGTGCGACACTCCTGTAGACTTCCATTTCATGCACAGGGATTGACTGGGTCCCGTTCAGGAGATAGCGGGGTGGTCTCAGTGGACAGGCCCCTCGCAATAAGAAACCTCTCCCAATCCCCAGGATAGGGGGGGGGGGGATACATTTAAAGTTCTGAGGTACCCCTTGATCTACACATAGGGGGGATACATTTAAAGTTCTGAGGTACCCCTTTACACTTCACTTTCTTTACAGTTCCATACGCAGACTATATCTGTAGAATTTAGATCATAGCGTGCATCAGCAGAGACTCATTTCCTCACCACAAAACACATGCACACATAGGAAGCCAACAAGCCAACAAGTGGGAGGAAATTTATGTCAATGAAGGGACTTGTAAAACCGGCCATGGGCGAGCTCATATGCCCCTGGTCTAAAGTCCACAACGATGAGAAGGGGTCCATGTGTTGCTCGTGTATCTTCATGTCAAAAAGGTCCACCATGGAAAGGCTGATCAGAACGGTTCTCTTGTACGGATGATCAAGGCACCAAGTTTTTCATTTTGCTACAGCACCACCACAGGGTAAATTAAGTATTGCACTCTAGATGCTCTTTGTAGCTGCTCTAGAATTCCCTTTCAGGTTTGAAAATATTCAGTGATCTCCAAACTGTGGCGATCCAGATGTGGCAAAACTACAACTCCCGGCATGCCCGGACAGCCAACGGCTGTCCGGGCATGCCGGGAGTTGCAGTTTTGCCCCATGTGGATCACCACAGTTTGCAGACCACTGTTCTAGACTAAGTAAGACACAATACTTATTAAACATGGCTGCCATGAATGTGTCCCATCATTGAGATCTTTAAGAAGAAGAACCAAGAAGAATGATAAGAATATAAATATATATATATATATATATATATATATATATACAGTTACTATGGTCCCTCAAGTTACAATATTAATTGGTTCCAGGACGACCATTGTATGTTTAAACCATTGTATGTTGAGACCATAACTCTATGGAAACCTTGTAATTGGTTCTGAAGCCCCAAAATGTCATCCAAAAATAGGAAAAAGTGAGGAATAAAGAAAAATAAGTAGATAACTAATACAGATAAAGCAAATCCTTACATATAAAAGTAATAAAGATCTGCTGGGGCTGTAATCACTGTCCATGTAGAGGACAGGAGCTTCTTCAGGGTCCTGTACAGAACACAGTGTCCTAAACAAGTAACATGGAGCCGCCCTCACCAGGTGTCCAAAGGAGAAGCTAACCCTGGTACAGATGACGAGTACAGAACATGTAATACCTCCCTGTACTGTAGGGGGCGCTACCAGACACCAGTCAGTGCATACACTTCAGTAATACAGGTAAAGAGTGCAGAACATGTAATACCTCCCTGTACTGTAGGGGGCGATACCAGACACCAGTCAGTGCATACACTTCAGTAATACAGGTAAAGATTAGTACAGAACATGTAATACCTTCCTGTAGTGTAGGGGGCGCTACCAGACACCAGTCAGTGCATACACTTCAGTAATACAGGTGTTTTACCAGTGAATGCCCATTCTGATTGGTCGGTTCTTCCAGCCATTCACACCTGTCACAGATCTGGACTGTCTGTAGCATTGTATGTTGAGTCTGGTTCCAAGTTACAATGGCCCAGAAAAGACCATTATATGGTGAAACTATTGTATGTTGAGGGATCACTGTATATATACATTTATATATAATGATATTTTAAGACTCAATAATTCCACTCTCCATGGGTAACAGAAAGTTGCTTACAAAAGCTAAAAAGCTAGAGGAAAAAAAAATATATACATATATTTATGAAACAGCTAAATCCATGACCACATCCTCCCACTCAGGACCTGAGAATGCATCTTCTCTACTATTTTTTGTGTTTTACATCATTGTGTGTATATATGTGGTGTGTACGAGTACCTTCAGGCCAGAGTATTACAATACTGTTAGCGTTTATTGCAAATTAAGCAAACATTTTTACTCCCTGTTGTAGAAAACTGTGTCCCTGTAGCAGAATGTGATCCTCCACTGTGGGGGACACTTTTCTGCTTTACAGCCCACTCCATCTCACTCCCGTACCCTAATCTTAACCCCTAACCTCTAATTCTAACTGCTAATCATAACCCCTATCCCTAATTCTAACCCTTATCCCTAACCTAATCCTAACCTCTAATCCTAACCCTAACCTCTAACCCCTAATCCTAACCTTACCCCTAACCCTTACCCTAACCCTAATGACAATACCTAATCCTAACCCTAACCTCTAACCCCTAATCCTAACCTCTAACCCCTAATCCTAACCTTACCCCTAACCCTTACCCTAACCCTAATGACAATACCTAATCCTAACCCCTAACCCTCATCCTAACCCTTATCTTAACCCCTACTCCAAATCCTTATCCTAACCCCAAACTCTAATCCTAACCATTAACAGCGATCAGCACTGAGAAGGACTAAGAACACCGAGTTCAGGAGCTCAAATCACATTCAGTTAAAGGTCACAGTTTCTTTCATATATATAACACCACCCACCCCCCTTTACTCCCCCCCCCCCCCCCAAAAAAAAAAGAAACCCACCACAATAATTATATAAACATTACACAGCAGTGGTGTGTGTGTGTGTGTATATATATATATATATAATGAGAGGCCATGGTAGTAAAGCTTGTGAGGCATGCACATATACACGAATGGTCACTGTGTTGGGAACAGTTGGTGCCCGATATCTCAGATGGTGGCCATTGCACGATTGACTTCCAGATAATGTGTTGACCTCTCCTCTGCACATTAGAATGCAACATTTTTCAGTCATGAGGAAACATGTTGACCTGGGGTCAAGTCCTGCTAAAGTTTGGGAACTCACCCAAGATTTCCACTCAAGGGATGGTCCTGCAGGACTCTAATGGGAACAGTGTTCCTGCTATGGAAAAAGTGCAGAAATTCCGTTCCCAAGTGTTCCTGCAGGACTTGAACCCTGATGTTGACTTGAGTCTCTGACTACGGGCAGATTGCAGGACCCAGAAGAGTGTTGGCTGTTTCTGAACCACTAGAGTGTACCAAGACTAGATGAACCATTGAGGATCACAAAGTGGCAGGTCACGTGATGGTTAATCCAATAAGTGACAAATAATGATGTTCCACAGTCAACCAACTGACTCAGCAGTACATAAAAGTGTTCAAGAATGCGCACGTGCACTCAAAGCGTGTCTTGAACACAATGTACTGGTGGCATATTGGTGTATTGTCCATTGCTCTTAGCAGATTTGAAACAAAGCAACAATTATTTTATGGAAGTGCTGGATGAAGACTTTTTTTCTTTGGCACAATGTACAACGACTCCTAGCCCAAACATTTACAGTTTTTCGTATGATAATGGCCAAGTGTTTTTGCTTTAGTACTGCCATGAACACAACAGGCTTCAGCTGCAGCCTAGAGAGGACCAGCCTAGGAAGCACCTGCCAAAATAGGAAAAGCATAGAGAGGACCAGCATAGAGAGGACAAGCCTAGAGAGGACAAGCCTAGAGAGGACAAGCCTAGAGAGGACAAGCATAGAGAAGAAAAGCTGAGAGAGGACCAGCCTAGAGAGGACCAGCCTAGAGAGGACAAGCATAGAGAGGACCAGCCTAGAGAAGAAAAGCCGAGAGAGGACCAGCCTAGAGAGGACAAGCCTAGAGAGGACAAGCCTAGAGAGGACAAGCATAGAGAGGACCAGCCTAGAGAAGAAAAGCCGAGAGAGGACCAGCCTAGAGAGGACCAGCCTAGAGAGGACAAGCCTAGAGAGGACAAGCCTAGAGAGGACAAGCATAGAGAGGACCAGCCTAGAGAAGAAAAGCCGAGAGAGGACCAGCCTAGAGAGGACCAGCCTAGAGAGGACAAGCATAGAGAGGACCAGCCTAGAGAAGAAAAGCAGAGAGAGGACCAGCCTAGAGAGGACAAGCATAGAGAGGACTAGCATAGAGAGGACAAGCCTAGAGAGGACCAGCCTAGAGAGGACCAGCCTAGGAAGCACCAGCCAAAAGAGGAAAAGCATAGAGAGGACCCGCCTAGAGAGGACAAGCATAGAGAGGACTAGCATAGAGAGGACAAGCCTACAGAGGACAAGCCTAGAGAAAACAAGCCTAGAGAGGACCAGCCTAGAGAGGACAAACCTAGGGAGGACCAGCCAAGAGAGGACAAGCCTAGAGAGGACAAGCCTAGAGAAGACAAGCCTAGAGAAGACAAGCCTAGAGAGGACAAGCATAGAGAGGACCAGCCTAGAGAGGACCAGCCTAGAGAGGACAAGCATAGAGAGGACAAGCATAGAGAGGACCAGTCTGGACAGGACAAGCCTAGAGAGGACAAGCCGAGAGAGGACCAGCCTAGAGAGGACCAGCCAAGAGAGGACAAGACTAGAGAGGACAAGCATAGAGAGGACAAGCCTAGAGAGGACAAACCTAGGAAGGACCGTTAGAGAATCCCGTTATAGTCTATGGGATTTTTACATAATCCGTTTTAACCCGTTATAGCCCGTTATTAATAACAGACATTATTTTGTGACGGGAGAATGAACGGAAGAAATAGTGCATGCATATCTTCTGTCACAAAATAACATCCGTTATTAATAACGGGCTATAAGGGGTTAAAACGGATAATGTAAAAATCCCATAGACTATAACGGGATTCTCTAACTGCCGATTTTCAGGGTTTTTCTAACGGGACATTGAACGGATCTTTAAAACGGATACATTTTATAGAGTGAAAGCAGCTTTATAGTTAAATTATACATATATATATATATATATTTTTTTTTTTAACCAACAACGTAGAGAGAGAAAGTATTGCAAGTATCTGAAAAGGACAAAAACAAAGACACGAGATGTAAACAAGTTCTTGGTTTTAGCACATTTCCTTCCTTATTCCAGCGATGAACCATGTGGTTTGTGTCATCACCCGAATCACTGTCATGGAACATTGTGTGGACCCGGAAATGCATCGGCCAGGCAGTGCGCCACCGGGTGTAACAATCGCATGGAAAACTGAGAGTCTGACAAAACAAGTAAATACATTTTACTATCTGGTTAATTCAGACAGGTACCGACAGAGGAAACATTCATTCAGACGTCACTTATATTAAGACTTGTAAAATAATTGTAAGTGAAGGTCTGCCATATTGGATCTTAAAGGAGTACTACAGTGCACTACAGGAACACTTATCCCCCATCCAAGGGACAAGTGTCTGATCGCGGGGGTGCGGCTGCTGGGACCCCCCATAATCTCCAGCATGGCATCACGGCAGTCCCCAGGAACAGAGCATGTTGACCCCTGCATGACACACTCCTTCCATTTATCTCTGTATCTTTATGGGAGAGACAGAGATACCCGAACGCTGTATTTCCTCCTATAGCGATACATGGAGGGGTTCTGTCGGCCATCGCTTCTTGGGGACTGTTGTTGGGGACTGCTGGGGTGCCGTGCAGTCAGATCCCCGCGATCAGACACTTATCACCTGTCTTTTGGATAGAGAATAAGTGTTTTGGCATCGTAGTACTCATTTAATGCTATGCAGAAATCCTCTGTACAGACAGTGAGTTAACCCTTTACATGTATGTGAGAATGCTGGGAAGGTTGTATGAAACGGGTTCAAGAGCTAATTTCAACCTATTCATGGTTGGTGCTATTACCTATAACAGAGATAAGGCTGAGTTCACATCACGTTTTCAGCCATACGGGACCACATACGGCTGGGGGCAGCTAAAACCTTGCGCTCCCGTATCCCTGCTGTATGCCGCCCATATGTAATTCATTTCAATGAGCCGACCCGAGTGAAACGCTGACTCCGGTCGGCTCATTTTTGCCCTGTCGGCAGTTTTCCACCGGACCTAAAACCGTAGTCGACCATGGTTCTGGGTCCGGTGGGAAAACCGCATACGGGGCAAAAATGATCCGACCAGAGTCAGCGTTTCACTTCGGTCGGCTCATTGAAATGAATTACAGATGGGCGGCATACAGCAGGGATACGGGAGCACCAGGTTTTAGCTCCCTCCAGCCGTATGTGGTCGCGTATGGCTGAAAACGTGATGTGATCCCAGCCTAACTCTGATCCCAGCCATGTAGCCATATAGAGAGGTCAAGTAGAGGTCAGCATTGCAGGTAAACGTTGGTGCCCGAGGACCAGGTAGGTACAATGTAAAGAAGCAATGGTCCCTGCACTCAAAATTCTTGCTTAAAGGGGTATTCCGGGCAAAAACATTATATCCCCTATCCAAATGATAGGGGATAAGATGTCTGATCGCGGGGGGCCCGCTGCTGAGACCCCCAGCGATCTCCCTGTAGCACCCGCATTCTATGTGGGTGCTGAATCTCCAGTTTCGGAAACCTCCGGGTTTCCGGGACTGGGGACGTGATGTCACTCCACGCCCCCTCCATTCATGTCTATGGGAAGGGGACATGAATGGAGGGGGCGTGGCTTGACATAACATCCCCAGTCCCGGAAACCCGGAGATTTCCGAAACTGGAGTTTCAGCATAGAATGCGGGTGCTGCAGGGAGATCGCGGGGGGTCTCAGCAGCGGGCCCCCCGCAATCAGACATCTTATAAAATGTTTTTGCCTGGAATACCCCTTTAATCTTTGTCTTTATTAATGCAATAGACATCATCAGTGTCAGCGTATCTGTGAGTCGGATGGTGTATATAAGATGCATCCTAACTGATACCTGTACACAGTTGATAAAGGCTGTTGAGCCGTAACGCGTACTGTGATGTATTCTATGCTGTCTATTGCATGATACAGAAATGTAGGTGCACTACTGTGGTAGATGTATACAATGACATTGGCTAATCCCTCAACACTGATGTTAAAATTGAGACATTCGCCAGTGTATCCTTATATTAAGGACACACCAGAGCCCGCACACCAACGCCAAGGTTTCTCAGATGGCACGGGACTTAACGCTAACCTACCTGTGCGTAATAAGCAAAAACCAGGGGCCAGTGGGCAATTACAGCAGCACTAGGTCGACATGTAGCCTGCTCCCAGTACCCTCCAGCGTGACTAAGCACACATACAATGGAAGGGGGGAGAGAGGGGTTGCACCTGTGAGGCCATGCACCTATATCAGCCAACTTGGGTGGGGCTTGTAGCCTCTCTCCCCCCTTCCATTGTATGTGTGCTTATTCACGCTGGAGGGAACTTGGGAGCAGGCTACATGTCGACCTAGTGCTGCTGTAATTGCCCACTGGCCTGGTTTTTGCTTATTACGCACAGGTAGGTTAGCGTTAGGTCCCGTGCCATCTGAGAAACCTTGGCGTTGGTGTGCGGGCTCTGGTGTGTCCTTAATATAAGGATACACTGGCGAATGTCTCAATTTTAACATCAGTGTTGAGGGATTAGCCAATGTCATTGTATACATCTACCACAGTAGTGCACCTACATTTCTGTATTGTATTCTAATTGTTACACATCCACACCGTTTATCTGGTGTAGGATTCTATTGTGGCACTTGTAGTCCACTGCAGGCATCCTCCATTGTATGCATTTTTATGCTGGGGATCGCCCCTAGCAATGGACTACAAGGGCAGGATCTGCTCCCCCAGTATATATGCGCAACTGCATTTGGGGTTGAGCACCTCCAGCCATTTGAGTCCACGTTTTTTGTTGTTGTCTATTGCATGAATAAAGACAAAGATTAAGCAAGAGTTTTGAGTGCCGGGACCCTTGCTTCTTTACAAGGTAACCATATAGATGCCATGGTCAGTAGCAACTGCAGCATCTAAGTAGTAAAAAAATTGGTTGGACTTCTGGGACGCCCATGATCTCCAGAGCGGGGTCCAACTCTACTTGCTTAGTACTCTGACTCCCCACCTTCCGAGACATACTCATTTTGGCAGTGATGGCCCTCTCAGCCAATCAACGGCCACAGCCATGACCCAACTTGGTCAGTGATTGGCTGAGCGGGTAGTCACTGCCAAGACAAGTATGTTTTGAAAGGTGGGGACTGGAGTGCTCAACGGGAAGAGTCGGGCCCTGTTCTGGATATCATGGGGAGTACCCCCCGCCGTGAACAGACACTAATCCCCTATCATGTACATGTTCCAGATTCGAGTTCAAGATCTGTGCTCGATGAATAAACCATTATGACTTAGTCCTGTTCTCACAGCTGCAATCGGTTACGATGACAAATGAGCAGTTCTACAAAATATGACTCTACGGTGACGTAATCATTGTCCTCTATGAGTCATCAGATCATATGTCATGTGGGTCATCGGATCGTGAATCTACAGGCCTCCTATAAAAATAGCTTCCCTTCCTGAATTCCCATGACAGTACATCCTGTACCCAAGGGTTCAGTTTTGTCATCAATATACCGGGTCTCATGACTCCCATTCACAATCCACCATAACATAGCCTTGCCAGAGATTAGGAGGGGCAGGGCCGGACTGGGACCAAAAATAGGCCCGGGCATTTTAGATTAAGAAGCCCATTTTGATTGTGGGAGTGGCTATGTGGAGGCGGAGCCAGAATGGGAGGGGCCAAATGTTAATCACAACTGGGTACGTAACAGAAAATGTATACTATATAAACATTAGGCTAGAGTCAAGCAGTGTAGGTGTATTTCAGTGTGAATAATGCATTCACAAAAATGCACAAAGCTTGTGTCTGTATTTTTAACATTAATGTGCTTAATGTCTATGGGAAAGTAGTGTCTGTGCACATAGTATGTAAAAAAAGGGCATATTTTCTATAACCGTGTAAAAAAGTGACGGATGTCAAAAAATACATTTTTCCCCCCATAAACTTATATAGAGCACATTAATAAAAATACAGACTCAATATTTCTGCAATGAAATAATGTATACTGAGACCAATATTACCAGTATACAAGGAGGACTATTATCACCATATATATTACCATCATACTGTTTCTGACCAAATCCTGTATACTGAGACTAATATTAATAATAATATCAGTATACAAGGAGGAATATTATCACCATACATATTACTATCATATTGTTACTGACCAAATCCTGTATACTGGGACCAACATTACCAATAATACCAGTATACAAGGAGCAATAGGACCATACATATGATATATTACCATCATATTGTTACTGATCAAATCCTGTATACTGAGACCAATATTAGCAATAAGAGTATACATGGATGATTATGACCATACATATTGCCATCATATTCTTACTGAACAAATCCTGTATACTGAGACCAATATTAGCAATAATAGGAGTATACAATGAGGAATACGCTTCTAATAGTGGTACCTCCAAATCTGTGCTCGCTGCAGGGTCTCTCACCTTCCCTGTTACGTCAGTGGCAGCTCTGGCAGGCAGTGGTTAGCAGGCACATGGTAACAGCACAGCGGACCCACAGTGTAGCATATGTACACAGTGACCTCACCAGCAGAATAGTGAGTACAGCTCTGGAGTATAATACAGGATATAACTCCGGATCTGTACAGGATAAGTAATGTAATGTATGTACACAGTGACCTCACCAGCAGAATAGTGAGTACAGCTCTGGAGAGAGGTTGTGTTCTGCTGAGCTCCTGAGACTTCCACAGAAGCAGTGATTTCCTTCCGCCCCTCCCCAGGTGTGTGGCATACACCTGGGTAGGTTCTCCTGCTATGGAGCCCAGGGGATCTGGAGCTTCATCTTGCACTCCCCGTACCCGGCCGGCGGGGGGTGCCAAGGAAAATGCCACGGCCAGCAGTCAGGACGGAATTAGGAGAACGACCAAAGCTCACAGTAATGTGGTGCCCCCTCCCCCGTCCTCAGCTGGGAGCTGCAAAGCTTCCAGCAAAAGCCCTGCAAGGAAAAGAAGCTCTTCCAGGCAGAGGAGTGCAGTGAAGGCAGCTGTCTCTGGACCTTCAGAACCCCAGCAATGGGGGGGGGGGGGGGGGGTAAAGGGGAACAGAGAATCACTGGCGACCTTTGGATCAAGAATCCAGGCGAAGATGGCTGAATATGAACAGCTTGGAAAGCAGCTTCGTGGCCTTAGAGAAGATCTAAAGTTTGCCATCTATCAAGCGGATCAAGCACCTAAGGCAAAGAGATCAGCATTCAACACCAAGGTGAGGTCTCTGAGGAAAGAGGTGGAGGAGCTTGTGAGGAGGAGATCGAACATTGTGGAGGGTGCTGGGTTTCTTGGTGAGAAGCTAATTCATGAAGAGAGGTTCTCCAGCATGAGGGCCTCCAGAGGTAGTGAAAGTCAGCAAGATGAGGATTGCCGCAGTGAGGAGGAGGGGATGGAGGAAGGTGATGGAGGTGAGGAGGGCGATGTGAGTGAGGGGGATATGGACACTGTATCGGTATGTGCCACCATTGCTACCCCTGACCCCCCACTTACCCTGAGTGCAGACTATATAAACCCGGCTCAGGTGGCCTTACCTCTCTCCAGTGAGGATGATGATGGCAGTGACTGCAGTGAAGGCAGAGGCTTGGCAAACGGGGGTCTCCTGCGGGCGATTATAATGCAGGAGTCCCCCACCCGTCTAGAAAATGTTTCTTTTGGAGACGATTTGGCCAAGAAGAGAAGAGGAGGAATAAAAAAAAAGGGCAAGAAAAGAAAGAAAACTGAGGGACAAGTGAAGTTTGTCTTTTCTCCCTTCCAGCAGTCTGAGTCGGATGAAAAGTCGGTTCAGGGTGCTGGGTCCCCCAACCTGCCAGACCCCGTTTCTGTAGTGGAGCGGGGCCAGCATGGGGGATACAGTAGTGCACCCAAAATGGCCATGGGTGCTATAGAAAAAAAAGGGCACCCTCCTGTGAGTGGGCGGTACAGGTCCTGGCACTGCAGGGCACTCTCCTGTGAGAGGGGGGAGTGTCCGGGCACCGGACCTTGTTGGTTCAGGGGGCGGTCCCCTAGGTGATGTGGTTGGTACCGATTCTGGTGCCAGGGGGCACTCCGCTGTAAAGGGGGAGGTTCCCTGTGAGTCGGCTGTAGCAGGCGTAGCGGGAGTGAGTCCGGAGGGACAGTCATTTTGCGAGGGGGCGTGGCCACCTATTTCAGAGGCGGAGCCTTTGTCTGCACCCCAAGAGACGGGCATAAAGAACTATGCAGTGCCAATTCTGAAACCGGCAGCCATTAAACATGCAAAATACCCAGCCAGCCCAGTCTGTAACACACCAAGGGAGAGTGTAGGCAAGAGTGAAAGTGAGAGCAAAAATGGTAATATGCAGAATGTGAATTATGGTGGTGTGCATGGGAGGAGTTGTGGTAGCAGTGTGGATGAGGGGGGAACTTGTGGAGTGCAAGAGAGGGGTGCAAGTGGTGGGCAAGAGAGGGGTGCAAGTGGAGTACAAGAGAGGGGTGCAAGTGAGGTGCAAGAGAGGGGTGCAAGTGGAGTACAAGAGAGAGGTGCAAGTGGGGTGCAAGAGAGGGGTGCAAGTGGGGTGAAAGAGAGGGGTGCAAGTGGGGTACAAGAGAGGGGTGCAAGAGGGGAGCAAGAGAGGGGTGCAAGTGGAGTGTAGGAGAGGGGTGCAAGTGGGGTGCAAGAGAGGGGTGCAAGTGGGGTGCAAGAGAGGGGTGCTAGTGAAATGCAGGTGAGGAGCGGTAGTGGAATGGCAGAGAGAGGTGCTATGGCTGATGTTTCTGTCAAGAATAATGGTCCTGGTTTGGTTTCTGGTTCGACTGCCCCCCCGGTAGTGGCTGCTTCTCCCAGAAGCTATGCCAGCGTCACTGCCGGGGGATCCCCATCTCTATCTGGCTCTGGGGGTCACTTGCAACAGCGCCTCCTGGAGGCTCTACGCAGGGGAGAAAGGTCAATCCAGGTAGAGGGGAGGGGTGAGGTTGACCTGTCTTTTTGGATAGAAAGACACGGCTTAGGCGCCTTCCGAGAACAAAACGGGGAGGTGGTCTGGTCCCTCCCGACATCCGGGCAGGAAAGTGGCCGTAGGAATGTGGTCCGTTTAGTGTGGAGGGGCAAAGATGCGTGTCCGCCTCGTGGAAAGGTGGTTGAGCTCCTCCTCCGGATGGAATTCAGGGCAAGTGACATCTTTGCCCTGATCCACCCCTACGGTACTTCCGAGTTTGACATCAGCTTCACTCGGCCAGAGGGTTTGAAACTTTTCTGGTCGAACTATGAGGTGGTGAAAAGCGAGCCGTAAAGGCGATATCCCGTCAGAATTTGGTCAAGAAAGTGACCGTTTTGACACGTAACGAGTCACTATCTTGCTATGACATCATGACCAGGCTCAGCCGATATGGGGATGTGACGGACATGCCAAAAAAGAACTATGATGAACATGGGATCTGGTCTGGGGCCTGGACATTTTCCGTCAAACTGAAGCATTCGGGGAGCACTGTTGCCCACATCCCATCAGCTGCTTTTCTTGGGAGAGACAGAATTCAAGTTTTCTACCAGGGGCAGCCCAAGGTCTGTCACAGGTGTGGCAGCCCCACTCACTTTAGCCCAGCCTGTACCGTGCAAGTCTGTGCACTGTGCGGTGGGGTAGGTCATCTTGCCGCATCCTGTAGGCAGATCCGGTGTCATCTGTGTGGTGTCTTAGGACACCCTTTCAGCCGTTGTCCTAGCGCCTTTGCCCGTGCGACGGTCACCTTGGCTGGAGACAGCAGTAATGTTGCTTTAGCTGGGGAGGGCACGAGTGCGGGTGAAGGTGCAACAGGGTCAGTGAAGAGGAAAAGTCCCGCCAAGCTGAGGCGGGAGGCTAATCGGAGAAGGAGCAGGGAACTGGAGAGTTCCCATGTGGCAGGGGTAGCTTCTGACCCTGCTCCAGAGGTTAGTCCTGAAACTGCTGAGGCCCTGGAGGAGAATGTGCTGGATGAGGAAATGAGGAGAATCTGTAGAGAAGAGGGCAGCAAGGCCGATCTTTCCGATTCCTCCCACTATGAAAGTGTGGATGAGGGGGGTGAAGAGCGGCCAAAAAAGAAGGGCAATAAAAGGGGAAAGAAGAGGTCGGAGCCCTCTAGTCCCCGTGCTACGGACCAGGTCCCAAGCGGAAGCTTACCTGCCCCCCCTCTGATTGATCTGTCTAATCGGTACTCTGTCCTTGAAGACATCTCCTCCCCTTCCTTGGAGAAGGGGGTCAAGGATGGGGTGCCTGAAGTGGGGAAGCCTCCAGGGGGAACTGGGCCCTGTCCTTATGGGGCAATTTCCTCAGGGGATGGGGCCAAACCAGAGCCAGGTGGAGATGGGGATTCAAAAATGGACCTGTCAGAATAAAAAAAAAACGGTCCAAAGAGAAGGAAGCCTCCTCGTCTGGGGATGAGGGGTTGAAAAAAAGGCAGAAGTGAGGGTGTTAGGGTCATCTAACTCGATCACCCATGATGGCGGCACTCACCCCATTGACGCTGGCATCTATTAACTGTGCCAGCATAAAGTCTGATACGGCTAGATTCGCAGCCTTTGATTTTCTCGGCCGTGTTGATGTCGACATTTTCTTTTTACAAGAGACCAGGTTGTCAGATCTAGCCTCCCTGGTAAAAGGCAGGAGAGAGTGGAGGCGCGACCCCTCCCACTGGTCTCTTGCGGCTGAGTCATATAGTGGGGTGGCGGTCCTTTTTACCGCTCCTGTTGAATGCAGACGGGTTATTTAGTTAGAAATGGAGAGGTGCCTGATCTTAGATGTCCTCATGAAGGGACAAGAGCTCCGGCTCATTAACATCTACGCCCCACAAACCAAGTGGGACCGTAAAGATCTCTTTATGAGGATTAACCCCTTTCTTTTTACAAGCCGACAGGTGATCTTTGGAGGGGATTTCAATACTGTCACGAGATCCCAAGATAGGAGAGGCTCCAATGATCGGTTGGCTTATAATAGCATAGCTCTCAATAGTATAGTTCTCGCCTAGAGGACGCCCACATCCGGAGCCCCTCAGGCCACGCGGGTTTCACCTATCATCGAGGTAGCTGCAGGTCTAGGATAGACAGGTTTTATTTGAAGGAGGAAGCCGTCTCTTCCGCAGTGTCCGTGGTTGAGGTGGAGTTCTCCGATCACTGTATGATTTCTTTTTCCTTGAATGTTTCAGAGACCCCCCGGATGGGTAAAGGTTACTGGAAGCTGAATTCGTCCCTCCTGGAGGAAGCGGAGGTAAGACAATCCTTTGAGGATTTTCTTCAGAGTCAGGTACCTTTACTGGGCCTATGTAGTAGTAAGTCAGAGTGGTGGGAGATATTCAAGAAGAGGGTTGCGGGGTTCTTCCGCCAGCTCTCGAGCCTCAGGTCCCTGAACAGGTATCGCCTGTATCCGGGACTGAGGAGGAAACTCGAGCTTCTTGTTTTGACTGGAGGTAGCCGAGAGGATATCTCCAGAGTGAAATCCTTGCTGATGAGGTGTCAGTACGATAGGCACGCATCTTTGGTTTTTGAGAGGGATTTCGGGAAATACCGCTCGCCCGACCCTTACAGAAACTGTAAGATGTCAGTGAGTAGTAGAGTCATTTCAGGACTGATCGATAGTACAGGATCTCTGAATCGGTCCAGATCAGGGATCTTGGAGGTCTTCAGATCCTAGTACTCGCACCTCTTGGGAAGGAGGGATCTAGATCGAGACAGGATGTCGGCTTTCCTGGCTGAAACCATTCCTGAGCCAGGGGTAGACCCCTCTCTTGATGTTTTGGCAGAAGAAATCAGGGAAGAGGAAGTGAGACTGGCGATCGAGGGGCTTGCCCCCAAGAAGTCGCCAGGTCCGGATGGCTTAACATCCGAGTGGTACAAGACCTTTAAGGAGTCTTTAGCTCCCCTCTTGACTGTGTTATTCAATGAGTGTCTCTCCTCGGGCACTCTGCCTAGGTCAATGAGGAGGTCAGCCCTGATTCTTCTCTCAAAGGGTAAAGATCCCAGCCGGATTGGGAATTGGAGGCCCATAGCTCTTCTCAATACGGACAGGAAGCTTCTTGCCAAGATACTGTTTAATCGGTTGGTGGAGTTTGCACCCCGACTCCTTTCGGGGGCCCAGCACTGCTCTGTTCCAGGCCGAAGCACGTTAAGTGCTGTCCTCAGTGTCAGGGAGGCAGTGGAGCGGAGCAGTGCGGGTCTCTGGAAGGGGTACTTACTGTCCTTGGATCAGGCAAAAGCATTTGATCGGGTGAACCATGACTACCTCTGGTCCGTCCTTCTAAGATATGGCTTACCGAGTACTTTTGTTAATTGGCTCAAGATCTTGTATGCAGGGGCAGAGAGTTTCCCGCTGGTGAACGGTTGGTCTGGCCGCTCTTTTGAGGTTGGGTCCGGAGTCCGTCAGGGTTGTCCTTTGAGCCCGCTGTTATACGTGTTCGCAATCGATCCCTTCGTCCGGAGGGTAGATTGTGGACCGTTGGCGGGAGTCGGGATGAGTCTGGCGGAGTCGGATGTCGCCCAGAGAGTGGTGGCGTATGCTGATGATGTCACCATTTTCGTCTCCTCGAGGGGGGAGGTCGATGTGGTGATGTCAGAGGTGGACCGCTACTCGGAGGCTTCTGGGTCTAAGATCAACCGGGATAAGTGTGAAAGTCTCTGGCTGGGAGGGGGGGATCCCACGTTTGATCTCCCGGACACCCTTCCGGGGCCCCAAGAATCAGCAAAAGTTTTGGGCATCACATTCGGCCAGGATGATTATCCCACCAAAAACTGGGATGGTAAGCTCCAGGATGCCACTCAGAAGGTGAACCAGTGGAAGGGTTGGTCTATGACCCTCAGGGAAAGGGTACACCTGATCAAATCGTACCTGCTCCCCTTGTTTATCTATCTGGGCAGCGTATGTATCTTGCCAGAGGCTTACTACACTAGGGTCTACAGCCTGTTTTTCCAACTGTTATGGGGGAACAGGATGAACCTAGTCAAGAGGGAGGTTACGTACCGCACGAGGAGACTAGGGGGTTTATCTATGGTAAACCCTGTGGTGTTCTTAACAAACACCTTCTTGAAAGCCAACATCTCAAACCTCTGGTCAGAGAGGGCTTTTCCGTGGGTACTCTCCTGCAGGGAATGGTTTCGGCCTTTCTTCCAGGAATGGGAGACAGGAGGGCAAGTGAAGGACCTCCGTACGCCCCATGGATATCTTCCGGCTTATGCTACCCCGACTCTGAAGGCGATACGTCGGTGGGGTCTGGGAGTGTGGGAGATCAGGACCCAGTCAAGGCAGTTCCTTGACAAACGGGTTCTGTTGACCCACTTCCAGAAGCCTCTGGCGCTCAGGGACTGCCCAGGTCAGGATCTGAGGGTGGGGTTGTTTCTTTTAAACATGAAAAGGATCCCCCAGAAGTTTTGGGACTTGGCCTGGCGCTGCTTTCAGGGGAAGCTATATGTGAGGGACAATTTGAAGTGTAGGAGATCTGATGACCGGGACTGTCCCCGAGAAGAGTGTGTGGACACGCTGGAAAGCATGGACCATTTCCTCCTTCATTGTCCCTTTAATATAGGGGTTTACAACAGGGTGGGCGCTTCCATTGGCTGGAGTCAACTTGCCGGCCTTACCTACCCGGAGTGGGCTTATGGGGCATTCAGGAACCTGGGTTGTCGAGACCGGGGCACTTTATTCTTAGTTAGCTTAGTGATTAGGTACCACACGTGGAACGCACGGTGTTTAGTGTCTACGCAGCGTAAAGTCCTCTCCGAGGTGGAGGTCTGTAGGAATATCACCGGTGACCTCGGGAAGATCAGGTCTTCTGAGTATGGCAGTCTTGGTACCAGTAGGGCTTCTCTCCTATGGAGAGGGTTTTCTTTTGATGTGCCCTAGGTACTAGACCTTCTGGGTAGAGTACCCTTGTTTTGGTTAGGGACAGTGATGTAAGGGGACAGGGTTAGGGTGATAGTAGGGTCAGTTTCTATTTTAGGGATAATGGTAGGGTGAGAGGTAGGGAGGTGTTAGGGAAAGTATGTAAATTTTTGTATGTATCAGGATTGCCATCCTTCTTCCTGGTGGTGGGCTAATGCATGTGCACCATAGCTTTTTGTTTTGTTTTCCGATGTTTAGGTTATGAAGGGCTTACAGGCACCAAACTTGGGCCTAGTGTGGGTTATATTGTTTATGTATGTTATAAAGTTGGTTATGGTTAAGTTGGTTGGGAGGAGTTCTAGGTTGGGTGGGTGTATTTGGTGGGTGGTGGTTTTCTTTTGGTGGACCTGGCATGGGTCAGTCGTGGCTGGACATTGAGAACTGTGGACTGTGACCCATGTACAGAAGGGCGGGTGGTGTGGGTGAAGGGATAGTTTAGAGTAGGATGTTTTATTGTATATTTAGGTGTGTTTCCTGTATAATAATAGGTGTGTATATAGTGTATATAGTTTATATGTATAAATTGTGTACATTACATGTAATTATTATAAATATATATATATATATATATATATATATATATATATATTTTTTTTTTTTTTTTTTTTTTTTTATCTTGATTTGTGAATTATATATTGTTTATATTGTGTTTATAGTAGAGATAGATATGGCAGTCGAACCAGATGTTATTTTTGTAGTAATTTTTGTATCCAGTTGTGGTTTAGGTCTTGTGGGATAACGTAGAAAACTAATGTATATATGTGTGTGTGGAAGGGGGAAAAAAAAGTGTGTGTGTGTGTGTGTATATATATATAAAATTTGGTGTGCAGTGGGAGTGCTTGTTGTGTTTTCGGTTTGTAATATGTGATTTTTCCCAAGTTTGGGTGTTTTTTGAGTTGTAGATTAATTTATCTTTATGCCTTTGTAAAGTTATGGATCTGTGATGCATGTGTGTGGCATAGTATTATTATTATTATTATTAGTGTTATTATAAAAAAAAAAAATAGTTTACAAAAAAAAAAATACCAAAATAAAAAAAAAAACATAAAAAAAAGGGGTGGTGGTGTGTAGTGGGAGTGCTTGTTGTGTTTTCTGTGTGTTTTGTAGTGTGTGTTTTTCCTAAGTCTGTGTGTTTTTGAGTTACAGCTAAATAGTGCTATTTTTATGTTTCTTTTTTGGTTATGTAAGTTGAGTATGCATGTGAGTGTGTTGTTAGATATTTGGTTATGTAAGGTGTGTTTTTCTTTTTGTTAGGAAAACTGGGCTGGCCGGTTAGGCAGGATTTATGTTCTTTTATTTTAAATGTAAAGTTTTGGTTTATGTTATTTCATGTTGCTGTTTTCAGTTATGGCCAAGTTGTGCTGGTTTTGTGTTTTTGTTATGATTTATATTTTTCTAATAAAAAATCTACAGGATATAACTCAGGATCAGTACAGGATAAGTAATGTAATGTATGTACACAGTGACCTCACCAGCAGAATAGTGAGTACAGCTCTGGACTGAGATTCCCCTCAGTGCCTCAGTGCAGCCACCTTATTACATCCCTGAGCAACATTATTAGATAATTGCTTAATTAAAATCCCACCAAGACTTAATGATAGTAAAATGCAGGGTTTCCCTGCCAATGTGCCTCCAGTTGTTGCAAAACTACAACTCGCAGCATTTATTGGCTTTCCGGGCATGCTGGGAGTTGTGGTTTTGCAACAGTTAGAGGCACCCTGGTTGAGAAACACTGGTATAATAAAAATAGGGGTTTACCTTAAAAACAGGGGGTTACTTTAAAGGACATCTGCAGCGAAATGTAACTCATCCCCTATCCACAGGATAGGGGATAAGTGTTTGATTGCGGGGGGTCTGACTGTTGGGACGCCAGCGATCTCCTGTATGAGGCCGCGGCTCTCTCGTGCAGGGGGCGTGCCGGCCGCAGCATGACGTTGCGGACGACACGCCCCCTCCATACATCTCTATGGGAGAGGCGGGGAGGCAGCGTTTGTGCCTCCCCGTCACAGAACTGTATGGGGACGGGGAGGGGACGCTACGCACATTAGCGCTCACAATGAGCACTAATTCCGGCGCCCTGTTAGGGAAATCGTGGTGGTCCCAGCAGTCGGACCCCCCACAATCAAACACTAATCCCCTATCTTGTGGATAGGGGATAAGTTACATTTTGCTGCAGATGTCCTTTAAAAGCATTGCTTGCTAGCTCAGGGAGCTGAACGGGACCACCACACCAAAATCCGATCAGCTGCGCAAACCGGCGGAAGGTGCCTATCTATAGCATAGTAGTGATCAGTATATGCAATAAAAAGATTCCATATAATGGACTCCTATGGGGACTAAGTACTAAATAATAGTGAATAAAATGCAAATAAATTTGCTCTACATAGGGTTAAATCAATGGTGGTGTTATTACAAAGTACAAAATAAAACCCCGATATGGGTCTAAATCCATACATTGCTCATTTGCTTTCTAAGTGCAGGGTCATACAGGACGCATCACTGTGTAGTTGCAGAGCGAGCACCCAGCTGTGCCCGGGTAGCTCTGTGTGTCTGCTCATAGTGGCGGATTTCCTGCTGTAGAAATCCACCACTACAAGAGGAGACACAGAGCTACCTGGGCACAGCTGGGTGCTCGCACTGCAGTCACTGCCGGCGGCAGGTCCATCCGCAACATGAAATAAGCTGCGGATGCGCCCTGTGTGACCCTGCACTTAACCCCTTAACGACACAGGACATATATTTACGTCCTGCGCCGGCTCCCGCGATATGAAGCGGGATTGCGCTTTAACCCCGCATCACATCGTGTTGGTCCCAGCGCCCATCAACGGCCGGGACCCGCGGCTAATACTGCACATCGCCCATCGCGGCGAAATGCGGTATTAACCCTTTAGACGCGGCGGTCAAAGCTGACTGCCGCGTCTAAAGCAAAAGTAAAACTATCCCGGCTGCTCAGTCGGGCTGTTTGGGACCCCAACAGCAAGCAGGACACCAGGAGGGCTCCTACCTTCCTCCACGGTGTCCGATCGCCGAATGACTGCTCGGTTCCTGAGATCCAGGCAGGAGCAGTCAACCGCCGATAACACTGATCGCTGTCATGGTAACCCATGGCAGTGATCTGTGTATAGGATCTGTGTATGCAGTGCTATAGCTTTCTGTATAAAAAAAAAGTGAATTAATATGTATTAACCCTTTCCTGAGCAAAAGTACAAAACACCCCCCTTTTCCCATAAAAAAAATTAAACATGTAAATAAAAATAAATATAAACATATGTGGTATCGCCACGTGCGCAAATGTCCGAACTATAAAACTATATCATTAAAATAACCGCAAGGTCAATGGCGTACGTGCAAAAAAATTCCAAAGTCCAAAATAGCGTATTTTTGCAATTCAGGAATATGGAAAAGCTATGTGAGGAATTGTCACCTAGCTTTTCTGGACTCCTGAATAGCATATCTGCTTATCATAGCTCAGCTATTATAGACAGATTTTCTATATGCTATAGGTAAATCTGTAAAATAGCTGGGCTATGATAAGCAGATATGGCATTCAGGAGCCCAGAAAAGCTGGGTGACAATTTCTCGCCTAGCTTTTCTGGGCTCCTGAATGCCATATCTCCTTATCATAGCTCAGCTATTATAGACAAATTTCACTATGTGCTATAGGTAAATCTGTACAATAGCTGGGCTATGATAGGCAGATATGGCTTTCAGGAGCCCAGAAAAGCTGGGTGACAATTTCTCACCTAGCTTTTTCATGCTCCTGAATGCCATATCTGCTTATCATAGCTCATGTACTATAAGCAGACATACCATTCTGGAGCATGGAAAAGCTAGGTGAAAAAATTGTCACTCAGCTTTTCTGGGCTCCTGAATGGCAAGTCAGTTCATGCCTGGTGGACTAGTGGTACCTTTGGGGGAAGACTGTCTCCAGGCTTTCTGTAATTTGCTCCGGCAGCAGGACCTCTTTTGGTGTGGCGGCACACAGCAGTTTGGGCGCGGGCCGGAGTGAGGAGGAGTCTCGTACGCTGGCTTGGTCACGTGTGGGACGCAGGTCAGCAGGGTACGCGTCGCAGCGCTAGCGACGTCACCAGGAGGCCTAAGGTAAGCCAGTGGGCCGACCTGGGGCCACGCAGGGCCGGCCCACTTTAATAGTAATGCTGTGGCGGCTGCCGGGCGGCCTGTGCATGCTGGCTGCCTGGTGACCGGCCTGTGCGGGTGGGCAGGCGGCCTGTGCGGGTGTGCGGGAGGCCGGTGCGGGCCGCTAGTGGGCCTATTTTCGGCCTATTTTACGGCAGTCTGGCTGCCCGGCCCACCGGGCATTTGCCCACTATGCCCAATGCCCAGTCCGGCCCTGAGGAGGGGTCAGTGTTGTCATAGGAAATGTAGGAGTACTCACTCTTCTCAATTACCTGATCTCAATTAAAGGGGTACTCCACTGGAAAATATTTTTTCTATTATTTTTTTTTTTTTTTTTTTATCAACTGGTGCCAGACAGTTAATCAGATTTGTAAATGACTTCTATTTAAAAATATTTATCCTTCCAGTACTTATCAGCTGCTGTATGCTCTACAGGAGGTTCTTTTCCTTAAGAATTTCCTTTCTGTCTGACCACAGTGCTCTCTGCTGACACCTCTGTCCATGTCAGGAACTGTCCAGAGTAGGAGAAAATTCCTCATAGCAAACCTCTCCTACTCTGGACAGTTCCTGACATGGACAGAGGTGTCAGCAGAGAGCACTGTGGTCAGACAGAAAGGAAATTCAAAAAAGAAAAGAACTTCCTGTGGAGCATACAGCAGCTGATAAATTCTGGAAGGATTAAGATTTTTAAATAGAAGTCATTTATAAATCTGTTTAACTTTCTGGCACCAGTTGATTAAAAAAATAAAATAAAAAATAAATAAATAAATATTCCAGCAGAGTACCGATTTAAGTGTAGAATGGAACTCATGGTCTCATTGTGGTCTTTGGCCCCCCCATTTTGACAATAAAAAGAGCATTGACTTGGAACTGTACAAAAAAAAAAAAAAAAAAAAGTTGGCATCCGCCATACTTTTTGGGAATGATTAGCATGAACCATCCTAAATGTGACAGATAGAAAGGAGGTGGTAAGAGACCACTGAATGGCCAGGGTTTAAGGCCAGATATGGTGAAAAACAGAATTTCCCATTGGATCCCTTACATTATTGGTCTCAAAATGTGGTCCGCCAGATGTTGCAAAACTTCAACTCCCAGCATGCCCGGACAGCCAATGGCTGTCCGGGCATGCTGGGAGTTGAAGTTTTGCAACATCTGGTGGGCCACAGTGTAAGACCAATGCCTTACATGAAACCATGGAGTCTTCGTTTTTACTAATACATGCGCCGCTGACAATCCGTACACATCGGGTAACATTGGAAGACATCCATCATCTTGTCCATCCTCAACAATATCCTCCATGTCCCCTTTTGCCCTTCGTAAATGTTAGAAGGTCTTATAGACTCCATAAGATGAAGACCACCACTGAAGACCATTCTACCAAATACAATGAAATCTCAAATACCCCACCCATGAAATGGAGACATTAGATGCAGGGCTGTTGCAAGGATTTTTGCCCTGACCCCACCCATTGGCTCCGCCCTTTGACACGCCCCACCTTACTACTGGGGTGACACACTGTAAAAAACCTCCTTCTCATGGGATGGATGTAGGATGCTGAATGGACCTGACCTACCTGTCTGGCCTCGGAGGTGACACTGTGCTCCTACAGCAGGCTGAAGAATGCAGATTATTATGGTACCGGGTAGGGGGGGGGGGTTGCAATGGTGGTGCTGGCTGGGCGGGTGCTTCGGATGGGCATGGTCTTTGGATGCTGGCTGGCTACTAACTTTCATGCAGCGCGCAAAGCGGTGCCCCTATGAAGAGGAGGCTCTAGGCAGCTGCCTATTTTGCCTATAGGCAGAACCCGCACTGATTAGATCTAATATTTCCTTCAACCATACTTGGTTTTAGGGAAGTATTTTGTAAACTGAGAGGCCTGACCTAACCATTGTCATCATTTGCATCAGAAGATAATTTTAGTTGGCCCCATTATATTGCTCCGTAACAATATTTATTTGTTTCAAGATGATGATATCATACTACAGACACCTAATATAATCCATGAGTAAGAGCGTTAGAGTTTATTTTAACCCATTGTCAGCTTGGTGACAGCATAATAAAACTGGAAATTTTTTGAAGAGAGGACTCAAAGTGAATCTGTACGTTCCTCATAAAAAAAGATGTGCCGCAATAACAATGTGGTTGTTAGAGTTCTCAATTTAATATTAAAACCCAGAAAACACCCAATAAGTAGAGAAAATGGAAACTACAAACAAATACCAATACCAAAATAAGGAAGGTGTCTGAAGATAAAAAGATCAGACTGTCAGAACGTGGGACAATCCCTGGAAATTACAGCTCGGCATGGTCCAACGCCACCACAGGGTTAACAACATGAACAACATAGAGAAGTTAATTTTAGTTCAAAATAAAAAGGGGTCGTTCAGCTTTTAAAAACGTATCCCATATCCACAGGATAAAGGTAAGTGTCAGGACCCCCCCCATGGTCTCCAAAACGAGGATTGGCTCTTCCCACTAATGGCTTCGGACCCTACCTTTTGAGACGGACTACTCTTGGCAGTGAAGGCCCACTTAGCCAATCACCAACTGAGGTGGGAGACCACTGTGGCTGGTGATTGGCTGAGCGGGCCATCACTACCAAGACCAGTTTTTCTAAAAAGGTGGGGTCCAAAGCCATCAGTGGGAAGTGTCAAGCCTTCTTCTGGAGATCGGGAGGGGGGGGGGTGGTCCTAGACACTTGTCCCCTATCCTTAGATGAGGGCTGGAGCACTCAGCGGGGTAAGTCGGGCTCATCCTGAAGATCACAGGGAGTTACCCCCGTCTCCCCCCCCCCCCCTTCCGTGGACCCCTCATGATCAGACACTTGTCCCCCATCCTTGTTTTATCTACACTATAAAATGTCCATGTGGACAACTCTTTGTGGGGGAGACGATGCCGGCCATCAAAGATAGAATATGTGAACACAAATCCATGATCCACTGTAGCATCTGGCTGCTCCCCATTCCACACCATTTTAGAGAGAAGCAGCACTCCATCTCACAACTATAGTTTCAAGTGGTGAAACAGGTCAACCTACCCAAGCGAGGAGAGGACCTGAAAAGGTAGCTCTTACACAAGGATGCGTCCTGAACTCATACACTCCAAAGGGAACAGAGAATATTAATAGCCGGTCTGATAAAATGTTTTTTCAACATCTTACTTTTTTCTTCTCAGTCTTCACAGGCGCCCTAGAGTCATCACTTTGGCGGAGGTGAGTCTTCATAAAGGCACCATGCCCTTGGGTATGTTATATCTATGAGCCTCTTTGTTCCATGTGTCTGGCTGTCCCGATGCTGAGCCACCTATACTGGGAGGCTGGTGCCATTCGTGGGGACCCCCGTGATCTCCCGCCCCTCTCGCTGTGCCGCAAGCTCGTGACGTCACAGCCATGTCCCCTCAATGCAAGTCTATGGGAGGGGGCGTGACGTCCGTCACGCCCCCTCCCATAGACTTGCATTGAGGGGGCGTGTGTGACGTCACGAGCCTCCGCCCCGCATCGCCAATCATCCGGCACGTAGTGAAGCTTGCTCTGTGCACCGGATGTCTGGGGTGCCACAGCAAAGATCGCGGGGGTCCTTTGGCTAGGGGATAAGATGTCTAGGGGCGGAGTACCCCTATAAGGCATTGCTATGAGACATCCCCCTGTTGGCACTAACCAGCTCTCCTACCATTGCCTTGTCATGGTCATACATATGTTTTGTAATCAACATGATGACATGCGGCTCTCCCCACCGGCGTTTGACGTAATCATCCAGCGCCTCCTCATGTATAAAGCTAGAGCCAGTAGCATCTTGTTAGAAGACAGCTGGGGAGGACTATATGCCGAAACATGTCCTGTGTCTATGATGCAATAAACCTGTGATCTACCTTCAAAGGTGAGTGCCGGGACTACCTTTTAAGATTTATCTGCACCGCCACACTCTGATGCCGACACCTCTCTCTTAGAAACGTAGAAACATAGAATGTGTCGGCAGATAAAAACCATTTGGCCCATCTAGTCTGCTCAATAATCTGAATACTATGAATAGTCCCTGGTCCTATCTTATATGAAGGATAGCCTTATGCTTATCCCTATCTTATATGAAGGATAGCCTTATACCTATCTCTATCTTATATGAAGGATAGCCTTATACCTATCCCTATCTTATATGAAGGATAGTCTTATGCTTATCCCTATCTTATATGAAGGATAGCCTTATGCTTATCCCTATCTTATATGAAGGATAGCCTTATGCTTATCCCTATCTTATATGAAGGATAGCCTTATGCTTATCCCTATCTTATATGAAGGATAGCCTTATGCTTATCCCTATCTTATATGAAGGATAGCCTTATGCTTATCCCTATCTTATATGAAGGATAGCCTTATGCTTATCCCTATCTTATATGAAGGATAGCCTTATGCTTATCCCTATCTTATATGAAGGATAGCCTTATGCTTATCCCATGCATGTTTAAACTTCTTCACTGTATTTGCAGCGAGCACTTCTGCAGGAAGGCTATTCCATGCATCCACTACTCTCTCAGTAAAGTAATACTTCCTGACATTATTTTTAAACCTTTGCCCCTCTAATTTAAAACTATGTCCTCTTGTGTTGTTTTTCTTCTTTTAAATATCTTCTCCTCCTTTTCCGTGTTTATTCCCTTTATGTATATAAAAGTCTGTATCATATCCCCTCTGTCTCTTCTTTCTTCTACACTTGTTAAGGTTCTTAAACCTTTCTTGGTAAGTTTTATCCTGTAATCCAGGTACTAGTTTAGTATCTTCTCTGAACTCTCTCTAGAGTATCTATATCCTTCTGGAGATACGGCCTCCAGTACTGCTCACAATACTCCGTGAGGTCTCACCAGTGTTCTGTACAGCCGCATGAGCACTTCTCTCTTTCTACTGCTTATACCTCTCCCTATACATCCATGAGCACTTCTCTCTTTCTACTGCTTATACCTCTCCCTATACATCCATGAGCACTTCTCTCTGTACTGCATATACCTCTCCCTATACATCCATGAACACTTCTCTCTTTCTACTGCTTATACCTCTCCCTCCCTATACATCCATGAGCACTTTTATCTTTCTACTGCTTATACCTCTCCCTCCCTATACATCCATGAGCACTTTTATCTTTCTACTGCTTATACCTCTCCCTATACATGCAAGCATTCTGCTAGTGTTTCCTGCTGCTCTATTACATTGTCTTCCTACCTTTAAGTGTTCTGAAACAATTAATCCTAAATCCCTTTTCTCAGGGATTTCCAGAAAAGGGAATTTCTACTTCACTGAACTGTCTTCTGAGTTTTTTCTATGGACTTTTATATCATAAATGTAATTTTAATTATGTGTGTTTCTGCACTATTTACTGATTTCTAATATATATATATATATATATATATATATATATATATATATATATATATATAAATAATCTGAGTTATTAGAATCCAAAATATTTGCCATTCATTATGGAGAAATCACTCAAAATGGCTCTTGCCATTTTAGTGATGAGAAGAGTTGGGGGTTAAAGGGGTATTTTTTTTTTTCATATTAACTGGCTCCAGAAAGTTAAACAGATTTGTAAATTACTTCTATTAAAAGAATCTTAATCCTACCAGTACTTATTAGCTGCTGAAGTGGAGTTGCTCTTTTCTGTCTGACCACAGTGTTCTCTGCTGACACCTCTGTCTGTCTCAGGAACTGTCCAGAGCAGGAGAGGTTTTCTATGGGGGATTTGCTCCTGCTCTGGACAGTTCCTGAGACAGACAGAGGTGTCAGCAGAACGCACCGTGGTCAGACTGGAAAGAACAACTCAACTTCAGCAGCTGATAAGTACTGGAAGGATTAAGCTTTTTTTTATTAGAAGTAATTTGCAAATCTGTTCAACTTTCTGGAGCCAGTTGATAGAGAGGAGCGAATTGAAGCTAACGAACCCAAATTTGTTACAAATTTCAGGAAACATTCGATTCGCAACGAATGCGAATATCGCAGCAATTCGATCGCACAAATCACTTCATTAAACTTCCTTTACTGCTTCCTTTAGGCTCCGGGGCATCTAAAATGGCAGATCTACATGTCAGTACATGGGGCAAGGAACGCTGGGAAGACGGGAAGGGAAGTAGGCAGTATGACCCTGAATCACATGCAGGATGCAGCCTATCAGCAGCCAGTCACCCCTGTGATGTCACAGCCCTATATAATCGGCAGCCATAATTCCGGCTCCTCACTTCATTACAAAACACTGCAGAAGGATCATAGGACGGACAACCTGTGTGTGTTACAGCAGAGAAAGCGCAGTCCAGCAGCAGTAGTGTTTAACATCCTCCTAGTCACATCAGCGTTCTGGTGGAAGGAGAGCATTGTTTTTTTCACTGAAAAGGATTTTTTACTGCAGCTGCAGGCATTAACCTCCCAGTCACTTTCTTTGGCATAGTATTACAGAGAGGGGCGGAGAGCTGCCTCAACTTCATAACCTTAGCAGAGGAGGCAGGAATCATTTTTCAGTGCAATTCAGTGTCTTTGTTCCACAACAAATCATCTGCTGGTTATACTAGTCTGTAGACGGTATAATAACCAGCAATTCCATTACTAATAGTCTGTGACTGTTACGCCGAGCGCTCCGGGTCCCTGCTCCTCCCCGGAGCGCTCGCGGTGTTCCTCTCTCTGCAGCGCCCCAGTCAGACCCGCTGACCGGGAGCGCTGCACTGACTCTGCCGGCGGGGAATGCGATTCGCATAGCGGGACGCGCCCGCTCGCGAATCGCATCCCAAGTCAATCACCTGTCCCGGTCCCCGGCTGTCACGTCCTGGCGCGCGCGGCTCCGCTCCTTAGGGCGCGCGCACTCCAGCTCTCAAAGATTTAAAGGGCCAGTGCACCAATGATTGGTGCCTGGCCCAATCAGTGTAATTAGCTTCCACCTGCTCCCTGTCCATAATACCTCACTTCCCCTGCACTTCCTTGCCGGATCTTGTTGCCTTTGTGCCAGAGAAAGCGTTACAGTGTTTGCCTTACCAGTGTACCTGACCTCTTGCTGTTGCTATTGACTACGAACCTTGCCGCCTGCCGCGACCTTCTGCTACGTCTGACCTTGCCTTTGCCTAGTCCTTCTGTCCCACGCCTTCTCAGCAGTTAGCGAAGTTGAGCCGTTGCCGGTGGATACGACCTGGTTGCTACCGCCGCAGCAAGACCATCCCGCTTTGCGGCGGGCTCTGGTGAATACCAGTAGCAACCCTAGAACCGGTCCACCGACACGGTCCACGCCATCCCTCGCTGACACAGAGGATCCACATCCAGCTAGCCGAATCATAACAGTAGATCCGGCCATGGATCCCGCTGAGGTCCCACTGCCAGTTGTCGCTGACCTTACCACGGTGGTCGCCCAGCAGTCCCAACAGATTGAGCAACTTGGACAACAGTTCGCCCAACAAGGACAGCAGCTGTCGCAGTTGACCGCCATACTACAGCAACTTCTGCCACAGCTACAGCAGCAGCCATCTCCTCTGCCAGCTCCTGCATCTCCTCCGCAGCGAGTGCCCGCTCCTGGTCTCCGCTTGTCCCTGCCGGACAAATTTGATGGGGACTCTAGACTTTGCCGAGGCTTCCTGTCACAATGTTCCCTACATTTGGAGATGTTGTCGGACCAATTTCCTACAGAACGGTCGAAGGTGGCTTTTGTGGTCAGTCACCTCTCTGGGAAGGCCCTGTCATGGGCCACACCGCTCTGGGACCGCAATGATCCTGTCACTGCCTCCGTACAGTCCTTTTTCGCTGAGATTCGAAGTGTCTTCGAGGAACCAGCCCGAGCTTCTTCTGCCGAGACTGCCCTGCTGAACCTGGTCCAGGGTAATTCTTCAGTAGGCGAGTACGCCATCCAATCTCGTACTCTCGCCTCCGAATTGTCTTGGAATAACGAGGCCCTCTGCGCGACCTTTAAAAAAGGCCTATCCAGTAACATCAAAGATGTGCTGGCCGCACGAGAAACTCCTGCCAACCTGCATGAACTTATCCATTTAGCCACCCGCATTGACATGCGTTTTTCTGAGAGACACCAGGAGCTCCGCCAGGAAAAAGACCTTGATCTCTGGGCACCTCTCTCACAGTATCCTTTGCAATCTACCCCTGTGCCTCCCGCCGAGGAGGCTATGCAAGTGGATCGGTCTCGCCTGACCCATGAAGAGAGGACTCGCCGCAGAGATAAAAATTTATGTCTGTACTGCGCTAGTACCGAACATTTCTTGGTGAATTGCCCTATTCGTCCTCCACGTCTGGGAAACGCACACACGCACCCAGCTCACGTGGGTGTGGCGTCTCTTGGTACGAAGTCTGCTTCTCCACTTTCTCACTGTGCCCGTACGGATTTCTCCTTCTGCCAACTCCTCCTTCTCAGCTATGGCCTTCTTGGACTCTGGTTCTGCGGGAAATTTCATTTTGGCCTCTTTTGTTAATAAGTTCAACATTCCTGTGACCCGTCTCGCCAAGCCGCTCTACATTTCCTCGGTCAACGGAGTGAAATTGGACTGCACTGTGCGTTACCGCACAGAACCCCTGCTCATGAGCTTTGGACTGCATCACGAAAAAATAGAACTTTTTGTTTTGCCCAACAAAGTGGATGACCGAGTGAACCTCACTTGGGATCAATCACGGCTGCTGGGTTGCTGGTCACAACACGACTGCTAGCTGTCACAGGGAGCTCAGACCTCTCACTGTGACTCTGGCTGGCACACACCCCTAATCTGCTGTGACCTCTGCCTGCTCCTGATAAATTTAGGCCTCTGCAACTCCTCTGTGCATGTCCTGGCACTACTCTGCCTCCTTGGTCTGCCATGGCTCCAACGCCACTCTCCTACCCTTGACTGGACCACCGGGGAAATCAAGTGCTGGGGTGCTTCTTGCCACAAAAAATGCCTCACGTCTGCTCCCAGTCCCGTCAGGCAAGCCTCAGTGCCTCCTCCTACACCTGTTCTCCCCAAGGACTATGCTTTGCCTCCTCGTAGCCTCCGTCCTGGTAACACTCTGTCCTGTACCAAGCTTCACCCTCTGCCCCCCTCCCCATTCCCACTCCTTCTGTACTGCCTGCCATTGATATGTATACCCAGGACTTCTCTGTCCTCCAGAAGGAGACTCTACAATCCCTCCCAAAATCCTCATCCCTGGTGGAGCGACAACCGGACAAAAAGAAGGATAGACCTAAGGGGGGGGGGGGGGTACTGTTACGCCGAGCGCTCCGGGTCCCTGCTCCTCCCTCTCTCGCGGCATTCCTCTCTCTACAGCGCCCCGGTCAGACCCGCTGACCGGGAGCGCTGCACTGACTCTGCCGGCGGGGGTGCGATTCGCATAGCGGGACACTCCCGCTTGCGAATCGCATCCCAAGTCAATCACCTGTCCCCGCCCCCGGCTGTCACGTCCTGGCGCGCGCGACTCCGCTCCTTAGGGTGCGCGCGCGCGCCAGCTCTCTAAGATTTAAAGGGCCAGTGCACCAATGATTGGTGCTTGGCCCAATCAGTGTAATTAGCTTCCAACTGCTCCCTGTGTATATTACCTCACTTCCCCTTCACTTCCTTGCCGGATTTTGTTGCCTTTGTGCCAGAGAAAGCGTTACAGTGTTTGCCTTACCAGTGTACCTGACCTCTTGCTGTTGCTATTGACTACGAACCTTGCTGCCTGCCCCGACCTTCTGCTACGTCTGACCTTGCCTCTGCCTAGTCCTTCTGTCCCACGCCTTCTCAGCAGTCAGAGAGGTTGAGCCGTTGCCAGTGGATACGACCTGGTTGCTACCGCCGCAGCAAGACCATCCCGCCGCAGCAAGACCATCACCTGTCCCGCCACGGTCCACGCCATCCCTCGCTGACACAGAGGATCCACATCCAGTTAGCCGAATCATAACAGTGACAGAATGCAATTTTGTGTTTAATACACAGCTTTTTTGGCTGCAGCACTGTTGTGTACTGCTGGTGTTTTACAAAAATACGTTGTTTTTAAGGGTACTGTAGCACATTTTTCTGCCCTCATAAGTGCATACCACATACCTACCTCTAAGTAGTGTACTATTTTTTACTTGTTAATCTGTCAAGGGCCTACATATTGTGAAAGGACAGACAAAAGTAATCACCGGCTGGTGTTTTACAAAAATACAGAGTTTTTAGGCGTACTGTAGTGCATTTTTTTGCCCTCATAAGTGCATACCACATACCTACATCTAAGTAGTGTACTATTTTGTGCTTGTTATTCTGTCAAGGGCCTAGTTACTGTGAAAGGGCAGCCAATAGTACACACCTGCTACTGTTCTAGACAAATACTGTTTTAAGCTTAGTGAAGCGTATTGCACTCCCCTTATATACGCAATAAGTATGTCAGGCAGAGTAGTGCCAGGACATGCACAGAGGAGTTGCAGAGGCCTACATTTATCAGGAGCAGGCAGAGGTCACAGCAGATTAGGGGTGTGTGCCAGCCAGAGTCACAGTGAGAGGTCTGAGCTCCCGGTGACAGCTAGCAGTCGTGTTCTGACCAGCAACCCAGCAGCCGTGATTGATCCCAAGTGAGGTTCACTCGGTCATCCACTTCATCCCAATTGACATCCAAAACCCCCAGTCAACAGTCGGTGGGTTCCTCAGACTCAACCCTCAGTTGGCATGGCCCTCATGCTGCTGCTTCCACCTCCAGGCTCTGTCATTGTTCTACTCTATGGTCTTCTCATGCTAATGTTACCACCTCCATGCTCTGGCATTGTGCCACCATATGGTCTCCTCATGTTGATGCTTCCCCCTCCAGGCTCTGTAATTGTGCTGCCATATGGTCTCCTCATGCTGATGCTGCCACCTCCAGGCTCTCTCATTGTGCTGCCATATGATCTCCTCATGCTGATGCTGCCACCTCCAGGATCTCTAATTGTGCTGCTCTATGGTCTCCTCATGCTGATGCTACCGCCTCTCTACTCTGTCATTGTGCCACCATATGGTCTCCTCATGCTGATGCTACCACCTCCAGGCACTGTCATTGTGCCACCATATGATCTCCTCATGCTGATGCTGCCACCTCAAGGCTCTCTAATTGTGCTGCTATATGGTCTCCTCATGCTGATGCTGCCACCTCCAGGCTCTCTAATTGTGCTGCTCTATGGTCTCCACATGCTGTTGCTACCACCTCCAGGCTCTCTCATTGTGCTGCCATGGATACTGCAAAACATAATTGCTGGTGCTGGTCCCCAGTTTCAGAAATTTCTTGCATTAGGGTCACTTTCAGGACTCCTGATGCCACCTCCAGGCTGTGCCATTCAGCCACTATATGGTATCCTCATGCTTCAGCCACCTCCAGGCTGTGCCATTAAGACACTATATGGTCTCCTCATGCTTCAGCCACCTCCAGGCTGTGTCATTCAGCCACTATATGGTCTCCATATATTGAGTGTTTATTGTAGGAAACGTGTGGCTATCCTTGAGTTCCTCTCCCAGCATTATTGCCATGTTGATACCAGACCAGTAATAAAAGGAATATTGCAAAGGACTAGCAGAAACAGGGAACTGTGGATACTGACCACCGGCTGTCGTTATTGACTGACTATCCCAGGTGGTAGTGTGGTGTCCCGGTACAGGACCTTGTCCTGTCCCTGTCTTAAGTCCCCTTAGTTAAAGTCCCTCCATTCCACAGGGCTCTCCTGCAGGGTTTACCCTTTACTCGCCTCGCATAATGCATTATAAAGGTGTAATATATATTAGTCATTATGTATAAAATTATGTACAAATTTGTATAAATGTATAGGACCTTCCGGGGTCATGTGATGCTGTCATGTGATGTACCCAGAGTTCTCTGGGTTCAGGACCTCCAGGCTTGTCAACCAATGGGATTAGTCCAGCCCCCCTAGTATATAAGGGGCTGAAGTCTCTAAATTCACTCTCTTGGGACCTGCACACAAAGCAAGCACAATCACCATATCTCAATTCATCTTACCTAGGCCAAAGCCTAAAGAACCAGCAGCCACTAAAACCGTAAGTTATAAAGCTCTATCTACAAATTATTTGTGACTACTATTCAACTCAAATCCTATAATTAGTAGCACAGTGGCCTGCTTAAAGCTCCAGACTATTAGTCCCAGCCAGGCCTGTGAGGAACCTGCATCCCGGTTACCTCAAGAGAAACTGTTTAATTGTAAAGACTGTTTGCACAAGAAGTTAAGTAAAGGTTCCAGTTATCTCATAAATCCTGCTGTGGACATTCTGCTTATTATCCTGCTTTTGGGCCGGTTGTCGGCAGGGTCTTCTATACAAAACATCTGCATCCAGGTGTCACGACAATAAAGGGTTAATACCACCAGACCCTGTAGCATCATTGCCTCACCCAGTCACCACAATAGATTTATCATTTTGAAGTTCCTCAGTTCCAGTAGGCTTTAAGTCGTTCATTCTTTGTTGTGGTTCTTCAGTTGCAGAATTAAGTTGTGTCATGTTTTCCTGTTCCTCCGATGAGCTAATGTCACTGGAACACACAATACTCATATTGTCATCTAATGAAGGATCCTTTTCTTCAGGGAATGTATCTATCATTTTCTTATTTTGAATGTCAGGTGGTATTCTGACAATTTCTGATTTTGGAATTTGGGACACAGGTAAAAATAAGTATTTTTAAGCGTACTGTAGCACATTTTTCTGCCCTCATAAGTGCATACCACATACCTACATCTAAGTAGGTTACTATTTTGTACCTGTTAATCTGTCAAAGGTCTATATACTGTGAAAGGACAGCCTATAGTACACACCTGCCGCTGTTCTAAACAAATACTGTTTTAAGCGAAGTGAAGCGTATTGTTCTCCCCTCATATACGCAATAAGTATGTCAGGCAGAGTAGTGAAATTTCAATTTCAAAATCCTTAATTTCAAAATCTTAAATTTTAATTAAAAAATCATAAATTTCAATGGTCTCCTCATGCTGCTGCCAACTCCAGGCTGTGCCATCCAGACAGTATATGGTCTCCTCATGCTTCAGCCAACTCCAGGCTGTGTCATTCAGGCAATATATGGTTTACTGATGCTGCTGGGCCTGGGTCTGGGAATACATTTTGTTATGGTAGCACTAGCTACCCAAAATCTTCAGTTTACATTACAGAATTCATCTTTAAATCTTAGGGATTGTAAAGCCCTAGTGTCTACTCATGCTGCTGCCAACTCCTGGCTGTGCCATTCAGACACTATATGGTCTCTTCATGCTTCAGCCAACTCCAGGCTGTGTCATTCAGCCAATATATGGTTTACTGATGCTGCTGGGTCTGGGCCTAAAAAACGTTTATATTAGCAATTGTTACCCTTAATCTTCAATTTAAATTTCAAAAATTGTCTTTTAATCTTAGGGATTGTGAATCCCTAGTGTCTCCTCGTGCTGCTGCCAACTGCAGGCTGTGCAATTCAGCCAATATATGGTTTACTGATGCTGCTGGGCCTGGGTCAGGGCCTAAAACATTTTTATGGTAGCACTAGCTACCCTAAATCTTCAATTTAAATTTCAAAATGTTTCTTTTATTCTTAGGGATTGTGAAGCCTTGGGGTCTACTCATGCGGTTGCCAACTCCAGGCTGTGCCATTCAGACACTATATTGTCTCCTCATGCTTCAGCCACCTCTAGGCTGTGTCATTCAGCCAATATATGGTTTACTGATGCTGCTGGGCCTGGGCCTGGACCTAAACATTTTTTATGGTAGCATTAGCTACCCAAAATCTTCAATTTAAATTTCAAAATTAATCTTTTAATCTTAGGGAGTGTGAAGCCCTAGTGTCTACTCATGCTGCTGACAGCTCCAGGCTGTGTCATTCAGTCACTATATGAAAAACCAACCAAGAATGAAGCTAAAATTTAACAACCTTAATTCAAATCATTAAACCTATATCAAAAATATTATAAAATGAATACAGAGTCATAGGTCTCAGTAGTAGGAGACTCTACACAGGGACAATCCCCTACAGTTCACCCTTAGGATACCCGACGCGTTTCCCCGTAGACTAAATGTGTCTACGGTTCATCAGGGGTTACTATATTAGCCCAGGATATATGATGGCAAAATTTCAACAATAACTTATTTCATTCTATAAATGATAAGCAAAGAAAAGACAGACATCACACAGCAAGCAAGGTTAATGCATGCACAATATAAAATGTGTAAGTTTCTTCCTTGTGGGGGATCTCCAATAAGATGTTGACATCCGATGAGCCCTAAGTGCTTGATATCAACTCCTCGGATAGTTGTAGATCCTAAAATGCAAAAGCAAAAAAGCAGGAGACAGCAACAGGACATACAGTTATCAACATATAAAGCGTAACAATACCCTGTTATTATCCACACTGGACAATTAATAAAATGTAATTACCTTAGATATTAGCTTTCAATATGTGAGGGGCTATAGATCTCCCTTGCTGCTGTATGTCTATCCTGTCTAGATAACAAAAGCGCTGTCATAAATAACACTACTAGAAAATGATAACAAAGATCTGTATTAAAGGGTACCTCTCACCAAAAAAACTTTTCATATATTATAAATTAATGTATGCAGAATAACTTTACATTTGGATGTTCTTAAAAAATATGCTTCTTTCTATTTAATTTTCCACTTTGAAGAAATGACCACTAGGGGTCTCCCTACCAGTCCTGGCAGCAAGCATTTCAGACTCATGCTGGAGTCCTAAACACTACGAGCTGCCAGTCTGCTTTGTTCACAAAGGAGAACACTCAGAGCTGCCAGCCTGCTTTGTTCACAGCCTGTTTGGCTGTGAACAAAGCAGGCTGGCAGCTCTGAGTGTTTAGGACTCCAGCATGAGTCAGAAATGCTTGCTGACAGGACTGATCAGGAAAAATACAATAGAAAGAAGCATATTTTTCATTAACATGCTATTGGAAAGTTATTCAACATTCATTAATCTAAAATATATCAAAAGTTTATTTGATGAGAGGTAGCTTTTAAGAATGGTTCTCACCTCCACCATAATCCGGGCATGGATGATGACCATACCAGACTCTGATTCAGGCTGGCGGCATCTATGCGGAGTCCGGCTACTCCTTATATATGCCTCATAGCCGTGTTAATACAAGCGCCAGATTGAGACGCCAACTGCGTCACTTCCGGCTGTGTGCGTGTCATTGCCTTGCCTAATGCGTTTCATACCTCACCTTCGATCCTACCTCCATCTCCGGTTTCCAGACCAAGGGAAACCTCATGCGTTCCACGCCTCCCTCTGTTGTATATTTGCGTGTCAAATCGCTGTGTACCCGAACTTAATGTTTTGCACTCCACTACTTTGTATCAAACTGTTTTTTTTTAAATAGTTACATGAATCATCATGTTTTCAATATATCTGTATATACACAGGGAGGTAATTAGTAAAAGTTGATTATTTAGAATTATTGTTTGTTTAGAATTATAAGGGCCATTGATGATAACAATAAAAAGATAACAGTGACATAAATACATGTACTGATAACTAAATGTACACATATAGAAAAGGCAATATGGCCTATTTATTCCTTCACTGACACCAACCTAACCAAACAAAATATAGGTATTGATATAAAACAACAATGTATTGGGGTGTAACTATAATTAATTACCCACCCCAAAAAGTATCGATATTTAACATTATATACTCCTATTTGCTCATTCGAGCCAATAATGTCGCTTACTCACATACTACGGAGACTCAGGTCTAAACAACATTAAACTACCATATATGGGTACTCTAGGTATCCCTAAAATCATGGTCTTACATACTAAGTGGACAGGATAAAAAAAAAAAAAAATTGAATACTGTGGACATACTCCCAATTCAAATGAAGCAACTAAACTAGTCGCTCATTTAATCCATGTGGTGTTACTGACTTTAACCTATGGATCCACTCAGCTTCCTTTTATAGTATCCTTAATTCTTGGTTGGTTTTTGATATTAATGAGCTAAATTGGATTTGTGGTCCGCATTTCAGTGATTTTTCAGTCACTATATGGTCTCCTCATGCTGCCAACACCTCCACGCTGTGTCATTCAGCCACTATATGGTCTCCTCATGCTGCCAACACCTCCACGCTGTGTCATTCAGCCACTATATGGTCTCCTCTTGCTGCCAACACCTCCACGCTGTGCCATTCAGCCACTGTATGGTCTCCTCATGCTGCCGCCACCTCCACACTGTGTCATTCAGCCACTATATGGTGTCCTCATGCTGCCAACACCTCCACACTGTGTCATTCAGCCACTATATGGTCTCCTCATGCTGCCAACACCTCCACGCTGTGTCATTCAGCCACTATATGGTCTCCTCTTGCTGCCAACACCTCCACGCTGTGCCATTCAGCCACTATATGGTCTCCTCTTGCTGCCAACACCTCCACGCTGTATCATTCAGCCACTATATGGTCTCCTCTTGCTGCCAACACCTCCACGCTGTGCCATTCAGCCACTGTATGGTCTCCTCATGCTGCCGCCACCTCCAGGCTCTGTCATTGTGTGATTCTAAGAGCGATGCCGGTAATCTGCAAGTCATTCTGAATAACAGTATTATTTCACTACCCCAGCACACTCCATATGCTTGTTACAACACAGAAGAGTGTTCTACACCCCTAATGAGGCTCTCTGTAGGCCAGTAAAAGCCATTTTAAATATAGGTTCACCGCAAATAAATTTGGATCGAACCACATTTTTCAAAAGTTCGCTCATCTCTACGAGTTGATATGAAAAAATTGTTTTTCACCAGAATACCCTTTTAAGATTAGGTTACGATTAGGTAACCTCATCCCAACCCTACTAACCCAAATCTAGGGATATGGCTATGCTGTCTTTGAGTTAAAGGGCATAAAAGGTTCACTACAGTGCTAGGAGACCATGACTCGGGGCAGTCGGGGCTCTTTCAAAACTTCGTTTTGTCAGTCGAATCAGACCTGAAATTAATTTTGGGAAACTTGTTCCTTATTTAATAGCATACAGTTTTTAAGGCGTTCTTAGGTTTCTTACAATAGATCCAGGACTATCTGCCGTATATGGTATGAGATTCCCAGTCAAACGACGAGGTCCCCATACTACTATGTCTTCGCCCCTACATGCCACATTCAGTACTGATTGAAGTACACAAGAGGGCTCCAGCTATATATAATAAAAGTTGTCCCATTTTTTTTTCTTTGCTTATCCGCAAGCGTAATACCGCGGTAAGAACTTAACATCAACATATGAATGGCTCTCCGCGAGACCTGTTCACACTGCGGAATTTCAGCCACTGAAATTGTTTCGCGCAAAGAAAGAACATGTTCATTCTTTGCGCAGATTCCGCGAGCACTGCACAGCCGTCAATGGTGATGGCTCAGTGCCCCGATGCCCTAGCGTCGAAGTTTCTTTGGCGGCCGCTGCCAGACGCAATCTCCGCTCGCGGAGCGAAGATTCCGCAGTGTGAACGCACCCTTAACCCCTACAGGACCCATGACGTAATGTTACGTCCCGACACCCTGGGTCTTAAGGACCAAGGACATACAGTTACGTCATGGGCAGTTCTGGTCCCCACCGGGCGGGGATCGGACCGGGATGCCTGCTGAAATCATTCAGTAGGCATCCCGTGCAAATGCCCAGGGGAGTCATCAGATCCCCCCATGTCGGCGATCGCGGCAAATCGCAAGTGAATTCACACTTGCGATTTGCGCGATTCCGGGTCATTACGGGTCTATAGTGACCCGGTGACGCGGAATGTAAGGGGGATCGCAGGTGTCTAAAACACCCAGGATCACGGGTGCCACCCCTCCTATCCCTGCTATTGGTGGTCTAGACGCGACCACCAATAGCAGATCGGGGCGGGGGGGGTTTACTTTTGTTTTCCCCATCCTGCCCTCCCACAATAGGCGGGGCAGAACAGGGAAATGACGGGGACCGGCGCCGAAGATCCACTTACCGATCCGGGCGGGCAACGGAGGCTGCGGGCGACGGAGATCAGCGGGCGGCGATAACGTGCGGCTGGATCCGACGGAAGCCGGTGAGTTGCCTAGCAACATCTGGAGGGTACAGTTTGAGACCATTATACAGTGGTCTCTAACTGTAGCCCTCCAGATGTTGCAAAACTACAACTCCCAGCATGCCCAGACAGCTGTTTGGGCATGCTGAAAGATGTAGTTTTGCAACAGCTGGAGGGCTACAGTTTGAGACCACTATACAGTGGTCCCTAAACTGTAGCCCTCCAGATCTTGCAAAACTACAACTCCTAGTATGCCCAAAACAACTTTTTGCTGTCAGGGCATGCTGGAAATTGTAGTTTTGCAACAGCTGGAGGACCACAGTTTGGAGATCACTTTGCAGTGTTCTCTAAAACTGTAGCCCTCCAGATGTTGCAAAACTGCAAATCCCAGCATGTTCAAACAGCAATCAGCTGTCTCGGCACGCTGGGAGTTGTAGTTGCGTACCTCCAGCTATTGCATAACTACATCTCCCAGCATGCCCTTCGGCGATCAGTACATGCTGGGAGTTGTAGTTTTGCAACAGCTGGAGGCACACTGGTTGGAAAATACTGAGTTAGGTAACAGAACCTAACTGAAGGTTTTCCAACCAGTGTGTCTCCAGCTGTTGCAAAAGTACAACTCCCAGCATGCACAGTCTGTCATGCTGGGTGTGGTAGCTTTGAAACAGCTGGAGGTTTGCCCCCCCCCATGTGAACGTACAGGGTACATTCACACAGGCAGGTTTACAGTAAGTTTCCTGCTTCAAGTTTGGGCTGCGGCAAATTTTTCGCCGCAGCTCAAACTCCTAGCGGGAAACTCGCCGCAACACGCCAGTGTGAATGTACCCTAAAAACACTACACTAACACATAATAAAGAGTAAAACACTACATATACACCCCTTACACTGTCCCCTCCCCCCCCCCAATAAAAAAACAAAAAAAACGTATTGTATGGCAGTGTTTCCGAAACGGAGCCTCCAGCTGTTGCAAAACAACAACTCCCAGCATTTCCGGACAGCCACTGACTGTCCAGGCATGCTGGGAATTTAGCAACAGCTGGAGGCACCCTGTTTGGGAATCACTGGCTTAGAATACCCCTATGTCCACCCTATGCGATTCCTAATTTAGTCCTCAAATTCGCATGGAGCTCTCACTTCGCAGCCCTGTCGTATTTCAAGGAAACAGTTTAGGGCCACATATGGGGTATTGCCGTACTTGGGAGAAATTGCACTACAAATTTTGGGGGGCTTTTTCTTCTTTTACCCCTTATGAAAAGGAAAAGTTGGGGCTACACCAGCTTGTTAGTGTAAAAAAATATATATTTACACTAACATGCTGGTGTTGCCCTATACTTTTTATTTTCACAAGCGTTAAAAGGAAAAAAAGACCCCCAAAATTTGTAACGCAATTTCTCCTGAGTACAGAAATACCCCATATGTAGGCGTCAAATGCTCTGCGGACGCACAACAAGGCTCAGGAGGGAGAGCGCACTATGTACATTTGAGGCCTAAATTGGTGATTTGCACGGGGGTGGCTGATTTTACAGCGGTTCTGACATAAACGCAAAAAAATAAATACCCACATGCGTTCCTATTTTGTAAACTACACCCCTCACGGAATGTAACAAGGGGTACAGTGAGCATTTACGCCCCACAGGTGTCTGACAGATTTTTGGAACAGTGGTCCGTGAAAATGGAAAATTAAATTTTTCATTTGCACAGCCCACTGTTCCAAAGATCTGTCAAACGCCAGTGGGGTGTAAATACTCACTGCACCCCTTATTAAATTCTGTGAGGGGTGTAGTTTCCAAAATAGGGTAAAATGTGGGGGGGTCCACTGTTCTGGCACCACAGGGGGCTTTGTAAACGCACATGGCCCCTGACTTCCATTTCAAACAATTTTTTTCCCAAAAGCTCAATGGCGCTCCTTCTCTTCTGAGCATTGTAGTTCGCCAGCAGAGCACTTGACGTCCACACATGGGGTATTTCCATACTCAGAAGAGATGGGGTTACAAAGTTTGGGGGGTCTTTTCTGCTATTAACCCTTGCAAAAATGTGAAATTTGGGGGGAAACACATTTTTGTGAAATTTTTTTTTTACATATGCAAAAGTCGTGAAACCCCTGTGGGGTATTAAGGCTCACTTTATTCCTTGTTACGTTCCTCAAGGGGTCTAGTTTCCAAAATGGTATGCCATGTGTTTTTTTTTTTTTTGCTGTCCTGGCACCATAGGGGCTTCCTAAATGCAACATGCCCCCCAAAAACCATTTCAGAAAAACGTACTTTCACAATCCCCTTGTCGCTCCTTTGCTTCTGAGCCCTCTACTGCACCCGCCGAACACTTTACATAGACATATGAGGTATGTGCTTATTCGAGAGAAATTGGGCTACAAATACAAGTATAAATTTTCTCTTTTTACCCCTTGCAAAAATTCAAAAATTGGGTCTACAAGAACATGCGAGTGTAAAAAATGAAGATTGTGAATTTTCTCCTTCACTTTGCTGCTATTCCTGTGAAACACCTAAAGGGTTAAAACGCTGACTGAATGTCCTTTTGAATACTTTGGGGGGTGCAGTTTTTATAATGGGGTCATTTATGGGGTATTTCTAATATGAAGACCCTTTAAATCCACTTCAAACCTGAACTGGTCCCTGAAAAATATTGAGTTTGAAAATTTTGTGAAAAATTGGAAAATTGCTGCTGAACTTTGAAGCCCCCTGGTGTCTTCCAAAAGTAAAAACACGTCGATTTTATGATGCAAACATAAAGTAGACATATTGTATATGTGAATCAAAATTTTTTTTATTTGGAATATCCATTTTCCTTACAAGCAGAGAGCTTCAAAGTTAGAAAAATGCAAAATTTTCCGATTTTTCAGCAAACTTTGGGATTTTTCACCAAGAAAGGATGCAAGTTACCACAAAAATTTACCACCATGTTAAAGTAGAATATGTCACGAAAAAACAATCTCGGAATCAGAATGATAACTGAAAGCATCCCAGAGTTATTAATGTTTAAAGTGACAGTGGTCAGATGTGCAAAAAACGCTCTGGTCCTAAGGTGTAAAATGGCCCGATCCTTAAGGGGTTAATCACTTGACAGGAATATAACTGGTGTTCCCAGGGGTTTTCTATGTTTTCTTACAGAACCCGTGTTTGTTTCCTGTCAGCCTGCAGTGAATGTGGACAACTTCTCTATTTCTTTTTCAAAGGGAAATTTCTCCTATAAACATGACCTGCTTGTCTTATAGTTAAAAATAGACAGATAAAAATCTGCACCCTTTCAGGAGCTGTTTGACACCATTAAAACTTAAAGGGGTACGCCGCCCCTAGACATCATATCCTCTATCCAAAGGATGCTGGATACGGGCGGCAGGGGTCGTGTCATCACAGCCACACCCCTCGTGACATCACGCCTCGCCCCCTCAATGCAAGTCTATGGGAGGGGGCGTGACGCCCCCTCCCATAGACTTGCATTGAGGGGGCGTGGTGTGATGCCATGAAGGGCGTGGCCATGAAGTCACAACCCCGCCGCCAGCTCCAAGCACTCCGAACAAAATGTTCCAAACGCTGGGGCAGCGGAGTACCCCTTTAAAGGGGTACTCCGATGAAAAACTATTTTTTTTTTTAAATCCACTAGTGCCAGAAAGTTAAACAAATTTTTACATTACTTCTATTTAAAAAAAAATCTTAATTCTACCAGTACTTATCAGCTGCTGTATGCTTCACGGGGAGATGTTTAGTTCTTTCTAGTCTGATCGCAGTCGTCTCTGCTGACACCTCTGTCCATGTCAGGAACTGTCCAGAGCAGGATTGGTTTGCTATGGGGATTTGCTCCTACTCTAGACAGTTCCTGAGACCGACAGAGGTGTCAGCAGAGAGCACTGTTGTCAGACAGAAAAGAACAACTCAACTTCAGCAGCTGATAAGTACTGAAAGGATTAAGAGTTTTTAATACTGAATGGGTTCTTTAGTTCTGTATACACTATGGAAAAAGGAGCTGACATTGGCCAGGTCAGTGCTGGTAACACATCATGTACAGGTCAGTGCTGGTAACACATCATGTACAGGTCAGCGCTGGTAACACATCATGTACAGGTCAGTGCTGGTAACACATCATGTAATGTACTGAACTGGCTTAATGTAGAGATGGTACAAGGTAAGTTAAGTAATATAAATGTAAGCAAATCTCCAGGGCCGGATGGACTACACCCAAGAGTTCTTAGAGAGGTAAGTTCAGTAATATCTGTACCCCTGTTCATGATATTTAGAGATTCTCTGGTGTCTGGTATTGTGCCAAGGGACTGGCGCAAGGCGAATGTGGTGCCAATCTTCAAAAAGGGCTCTAGGTCTTCCCCAGGAAACTATAGACCGGTAAGTTTAACGTGCATTGTGGGTAAATTGTTTGAAGGACTTATAAGGGATTACATACAGGAATACATAGGGGATAATTGTATTATAAGTGATAGCCAGCATGGGTTTACTAAGGATAGAAGTTGTCAAGCCAATCTAATTTGCTTTTATGAAGAGGTGAGTAGAAGCCTTGACAGAGGAATGGCTGTGGATATAGAGGGGGGCTGTGTATATAGAGGGGGCTGTGTATATAGAGGGGGGCTCTGTATATAGAGGAATGGCTGTGGATATAGAGGGGGGCTGTGTATATAGAGGGGGGCTGTGTATATAGAGGAATGGCTGTGGATATAGAGGGGGGCTGTGGATATAGAGGGGGGCTGTGTATATAGAAGGGGGCTGTGTATATAGAGGAATGGCTGTGGATATAGTGTTTCTGGATTTTGCTAAAGCGTTTGATACTGTCCCTCATAGACGTCTGACAGGTAAGTTAAGGTCTTTGGGTTTGGAAACTTTAGTTTGTAACTGGATTGAACACTGGCTCATGGATCGTACCCAGAGAGTGGTGGTCAATAATTCATACTCTGATTGGTCCCCGGTTATTAGTGGTGTACCCCAAGGTTCTGTACTGGGACCGCTGTTGTTTAATTTATTTATCAATGATATAGAGGATGGTATTAACAGCTCTGTTTCTATCTTTGCAGATGACACCAAGCTTTGTAGCACGGTACAGTCTATAAAGGATGTGTATATAGAGGGGGGCTGTGTATAAAGAGGGGGGCTGTGTATATAGAGGGGGGCTGTGTATATAGAGGGGGGCTGTGGATATAGAGGGGGGGCTGTGTATATAGAGGGGGGGCTGTGTATATAGAGGGGGGCTGTGTATATAGAGGGGGGCTGTGTATATAGAGGGGGGGCTGTGTATATAGAGGGGGGCTGTGGATATAGAGGGGGGCTGTGTATATAGAGGGGGGCTGTGTATATAGAGGGGGGGGGCTGTGTATATAGAGGGGGGGCTGTGTATATATAGAGGATGTGCATAAGTTACAAGATGACTTGGATAGACTAAGTGTCTGGGCATCCACTTGGCAAATGAGGTTCAATGTGGATAAATGTAAAGTTATGCATCTGGGTACTAATAACCTGCATGCATCGTATGTCTTAGGGGGGATTAAACTGGGAGAGTCACTGGTAGAGAAGGATCTGGGTGTACTTGTAGATCACAGACTACAGAATAGCATGCAATGTCAGGCTGCTGCTTCCAAAGCCGGCAGGATATTGTCATGTATCAAAAGAGGCATGGACTCAAGGGACAGGGACATAATACTCCCCCTTTATAAAGCATTGGTACGGCCTCACCTGGAATATGCTGTTCAGTTTTGGTCGCCTGTCCATAAAAGGGACACTGCGGAGTTGGAAAGGGTGCAGAGACGCGCGACTAAACTAATATGGGGCATGGAACATCTTAGCTATGAGGAGCGATTAAAGGAGTTACAATTGTTTAGTCTTGAGAAGAGACGTTTAAGGGGGGATATGATAAACGTATATAAGTATATAAATGGCCCATACAAAAAATATGGAGAAAAACTGTTCCAGGTTAAACCCCCCCAAAGGACGAGGGGGCACTCCCTCCGTCTGGAGAAGAAAAAGTTTAGTCTCAAGGGGCGACACGCCTTCTTTACCGTGAGGACTGTGAATTTATGGAACGGTCTACCTTAGGAACTGGTCACAGCAGGAACAATTAACAGCTTTAAAACAGGATTAGATACATTCCTGGAACAAAATAAGATTAATGCTTATGAAGAAATATAAAATCTCATCCCTTCCCCAATATCGCGCCACATCCCTACCCCTTAATTCCCTGGTTGAACTTGATGGACATATGTCTTTTTTCGACCGTACTAACTATGTAACTATGTAATAGAAGTAACGGAAGAGCTACATTGTGACACGTCAAAAGTTTTGATCAGTCGGGGTCTCAGTGGTGACATTCCCAGTGATTCGGGCTTGCAGTGATCTCTTTCTGGATGGCCCCGTAGATGCTTAATGGGGCCATAGGACAGATTTGTTGCAAAGTGAAGCAGGTTACCAATCATTCTCCTGATTGAAGAACAGAGACCCTAACCGATCAACAATTTTGGCACGTCCTTGTAATGTACACAGAAAAAAAATAGGAAATCCAACAACACATAATAAGGGCACCCATCCCTAAAATAGGGTATAAGATGCAAGTCGGTAAGCCAGTGGTTCCATGTCCAATCAGAAAACATCCAAATAAAATAAACGGCATCAAAAATGTATTATCAAGGAATTAAATATTTATTCAATTGAAATGCAGGGGAAAAAAAGGACATCCTAATAAGTGCATGCACTACGATTCGGCCTCACCATGGGCCTTTGTATGGTTGGGTTTTTAAAGGGGTAATCTGGCTTTATAGACTGTTAAAAAAATAAATAAAGGGACACTAAGATAACACATCCTAGATCTGAATGAATGAACTAATCGTAGGAAATACTTTCGTCTTTACATAGTTGAATGTGCTGACAACAAAATCCCACAAAAATGATCAATGGAAATCAAATGTATCAACCCTGTAAGTCTGGATATGGAGTCAGACTCAAAATCAAAGTGGAAAACCACAATACAGACTGATCCAACTTTATGTAATGTCCTTAAAACAAGTCACAATGAGGCTCAGTAGTGTGTGTGGCCTCCACGTGCCCGTATGACCTCCCTACAATGCCTGGGCATGCTCCTGATGAGGTGGTGGATGGTCTCCTGAGGGATGTCCTCCCAGACCTGGACTAAAGCATCCGCCAACTCCTGGACAGTCTGTGGTGGATGGAGCGAGACATGATGTCCCAGATGTGCTCAATCGGATTCAGGTCTGGGGAACGGGCGGCCAGTCCATAGCATCAATGCCTTCCTCTTGTAGGATCTGCTGACACACTCCAGCCACATGAGGTCTAGCATTGTCTTGTATTAGGACAAACCTAGGGCCAACCGCACCAGCATATGGTCTCACAAGGGGTCTGAGGATCTCATCTCGGTACCTAATGGCAGTCAGACTACCTCTGGCAAGCACATGGAGGGCTGTGCGGGCCCCCCAAAGAAATGCCACCCCACACCATTACTAACCCACCGCCAAACCAGTCATGCTTGAGATTGTTTCAGGCAGTAGAACATTCTCCACGGCATCACTAGACGTGCTCTGGGTGAACCTGCTTTCATCTGTGAAGAGAACAATCTTGGTGTTCTCTGGCAAATGGCAAACGTCCGGCACGGTGTTGGGCTGTAAGCACAACCAACACCTGTGCACGTTGGACCCTCATACCACCTTCATGGAGTCTGTTTCTGACCATTTAAGTGGACACATGCACATTTTGCAGGGCTCTGGTGGTGCTCCTCCTTGCACAAAGGCGGAGGCAGTGGTCCTGCTGCTGGGTTGTTGCCCTCCTACGGCCTCCTCCACATCTCCTGATGTACTGGCCTGTCTCCTGGTAGCGCCTCCATGCTCTGGACACTACGCTGACAGACACAGCAAACCTTTTTACCACAGCTCGCATTGATGTGCCATCCTGGATGAGCTGCACTACCTGAGCCACTTGTGTGGGTTGTAGACTCCATCTCATGCTACCACTAGAGTGAAAGCACCGCCAGCATTCAAAAGTGACCAAAACATCAGACAGGAAGCATAGGAACTGAGAAGTGGTCTGTGGTCACCACCTGCAGAACCACTCCTTTATTTGGGGTGTCTTGCTAATTGCCTATAATTTCCACCTGTTGTCTGTTCCATTTGCACAACAGCATGTGAAATTGATTGTCAATCAGTGTTCTTCCTGAGTGGTCAGTGTGATGTCACAGAAGCGTCATTGACTTGGAGTTGCATTGTGTTGTTTAAGTGTTCCCTTAATTTTTTTGAGCAGTGTACATCTTATCCCCTATCCAAAGGATAGGGGATAAGAGGTACGATCACAGGGGTCCCACCACTGGGGACCCCTACAATCTCGTTGCAGCTCCCGGAATTCTGTGCCGGATGCTGCCTCCGAGACGGGGATGTGACGTTACAGCCACGCCCCCTCCATTCACGTCTATGGGAGGGGGCATGACGGCCATCATGCCCCCTCCCATAGACATGAATGGAGGGGGCTTGGCGTGATGTCACTAGGGGGCATGGCCGTGACGTCGCGTCCCCGTCTCGGTGGCAGCCACGGCGCAGAATTCCGGGAGCTGCACCGAGACTGCGAGGGTCCCCATCGGCGGGACCCCTGTGATTATACATCTTATCCCTTATCCTTTGGATAGGGGATAAGATTTAATAAAGCTGGAATACCCCTTTAAAGGGGTACTCCGCCCCTAGACATCTTATCATAAGATGTCAGATCGCCGTGGTCCCACAGCTGGGGACCCCGGGGATCGCTGCTGCAGCACCGCGAGATCGCTCTGCACGTAATGACGGGCAGTACAGGGGCCGGAGCATCGTTACGTCATGGCTCCGCCCCTCGTGACGTCACGGCCCGCCCCCGTCAATACAAGTCTATGGGAGGGGGTGTGGCGGTCGTCACGCCCCCTGCCATAGACTTGCATTAAGGGGACGGGCCGTGATGTCATGAGGGGCGGAGCCATGACGTCACCCTGCTCCGGCCCCTGTATCGCCCGTCATTACGTGCAGAGCGATCTCGCTCTGTGCAGTAATGATAGCGGGGTGCTGCAGCGGCGATCCCCGGGGTCCCCAGCAGCGGGACCACGGCGATCTGACATCTTATCCCCTATCCTTTGGATAGGGGATAAGATGTCAGGGGCAGAGTACCCCTGTAAGTGACCGGCACACCTTCATTTCCCAATTTCTCTTGTGCCCTTGTTGACCTTTGTTGTCCTCCGCTTATTGTTTCTGCTCTCAGACTCCCACGTTGAGCAGCGTCTTTCGTAACCAGTGGTGGAAGCTTCACCCTTCTCTGCCGTCTATTGTCACAAAGAGTTTTTTCCTCTTTCTCTATTACTGCTCTTATGTTTTTTCCAAAGGTTTCAGACTTTTGTGCATGAAAGGAAATTTGTTAGCAGTGACTGGAGGGCTGGTTTTTAAAGGGGACTCGTCCGGTTCCTGTATCTTACTTCTTTGTTTTTGTTTTACAGGTGTTTCCAGAGGATATAAAAGTAAATATCAAAAATCCCCTCCCCCTTCCACTAAAAAAATTATTTATTATTAGACCCAAATTTTTCCTTTTCCATTGTTCAAAAAATGAGCCCTTTATGCTCTCCTGTCTTAGCCTCTCCCCTCTTTGCCCCTCCCCTCTATACCTTTTCCCCCTATGCCCCTCCCCTCTATGCCCCTCCCCTCTATGGACAGTCTCAGCTATTAAAGGGGTACTCTGCTGCCCCAGCGTTCGGAACATTTTATTCCGAATGCTGAGTGGGGCTGCAAGGGTTGGGACATCAAGACTTGAATTGAGGGAGCATGGTGTGATGTCATGATGGGCGTGGCCTTGATGTCCCAACCCCCGCAGCCCCCACTCAGCGTTCGGAATAAAATGTTCCAAACTCTGGGGCAGCGGAGTACCCCTTTAACCCCTTAAGGACTCAGGGTTTTTCCGTTTTTGCACTTTCGTTTTTTCCTCCTTACCTTTTAAAAATCATAACCCTTTCAATTTTCCACCTAAAAATCCATATTATGGCTTATTTTTTGCGTCGCCAATTCTACTTTGCAGTGACATTAGTCATTTTACCCAAAAATGCACGGTGAAACGGAAAAAAAAATCATTGTGCGACAAAATAAAAAAAAAACGCCATTTTGTAACTTTTGGGGGCTTCCGTATCTACGCAGTGCATATTTCGGTAAAAATGACACCTTCTCATTATTCTGTAGGTCCATACGATTAAAATGATCCCCTACTTATATAGATTGGATGTTGTCGTACTTCTGGAAAAAATCATAACTACATGCAGGAAAATTTATACGTTTAAAAATGTCATCTTCTGACTCCTATAACTTTTTTATTTTTCCACGTACAGGGCGGTATGAGGGCTCATTTTTTGCGCCGTGATCTGAAGTTTTTATCGTTATGATTTTTATTTTTATCGGACTTTTTGATCACTTTTTATTCATTTTTTAAATGGTATAAAAAGTGACCAAAATATGCTTTTTTGGACTTTGGAATTTTTTTGCGCGTACGCCATAGACCGTGCGGTTTAATTAATGATACATTTTTATAGATCGGACATTTACGCACGCGGCGATACCACATATGTTTATTTATTTTATTTTTTTTACACTATTTTATTTTTTTTATGGGAAAAGGGGGGTGATTCAAACTTTTATTAGGGAAGGGGTTAAATGACCTTTATTAACACTTTTCTTTTACATTTTTTTTTTTGCAGTGTTATAGGTCCCATAGGGACCTATAACACTGCACACACTGATCTCCTATGCTGATCATTATTATCCCATAGGGACCTATAACACTGCACACACTGATCATTGTTATCCCATAGGGACCTATAACACTGCACACACTGATCTCCTATGCTGATCATTATTATCCCATAGGGACCTATAACACTGCACACACTGATCATTGTTATCCCATAGGGACCTATAACACTGCACACACTGATCTCCTATGCTGATCATTATTATCCCATAGGGACCTATAACACTGCACACACTGATCATTGTTATCCCATAGGGACCTATAACACTGCACACACTGATCTCCTATGCTGATCATTATTATCCCATAGGGACCTATAACACTGCACACACTGATCTCCTATGCTGATCACTGGCGTGTATTAACAAGCCTGTGATCAGCATTATCGGCGCTTGACAGCAGAGAAATCCAAAAAGAAAAGAACTTCCTCTGTAGTATACGGCCGCTATAAAGTACTGGATGGATTAAGAATTTTTAATAGAAGTAATTTGCAAATCTGTTTAACTTGCTGGCACCAGTTGATTTAAATAAAAAAAAAAAGTTTTCCACCGGAGTACCCCTTTAACTGGCATGTATGTCTCTACCCGGCTTAGTGCTCTTCTTTCATAACCAATTTCTTCACCGTTACTGGTGATAGTCTTTTCCAAACTAATCTTCAAACCTCATTACCTGTGAACTTTACTTAACCCTATCTCACCTCACCAACCTTGTTTGGCTGAGCCCTAACCCAGCTCTTCAACCTATCACTTACCACTGGCGTTGTCTCCTCTCCCTTTATGCCACCATCACACCCATCCTTAAAAGTTTTCTTTTGACCCCCCACCCCCCTTCCCTTTGTCCGGATGCCAGCCAATCTTACTTTTATCCTTTTCCCCCAAAGCCTCTTGAACAACATGTCTAGCTTGAACTGTCCAGCGTACCCGTCAGATCCAACTAAATTTTTTTTAAATATATCAGTCAGTACCTAATCCTGACCATGTACATCTAATTTTTATGTGTCTAGCTCCTTTATTTATTTTTTTATTACACTTTTAATTTAGCTCACTAGTCTGAATTCCTCTCAAAGGGAGGGGGCGTGGCCTCACTGTGCAGGTCTCCACCCCCTCCCTCAGTATGCTGTCTGCTCACATCTCTCCTAGCATTAGCAAAACTACAACTCCCAGCTTGTCCTCACTGACAGTAGCGGGACACAAGATGACAGTGGGAGGATTTTTCCTCCAGCTGTCAATCAAGGAAGTGTGTCCATGACATAGGTGATGATGCATGGACACAGCAGGACTAGTATGTGTCCAGGCAGGCCGGGAGGGCAGTTGTTTGACTGGCTTTTTTGGTATGAAATACCGAAAATTTTCTAATGAAAGCAATTGGAAAACCTATTGGTTATACATGCTTTCCAACATATCAAAAGTGTTTGTATATGACAGTGCCCATTTAAATCTAACTCCGACTTTGACATCCTACAACCTCAGTTTCTATGTTTTTCGCATTTTTCTGCCTTAGTTCCTGTTCAGACATTGTTTTTGTGTCTGATCAGTTTCTGTGCTAATTGTCCCTGGTTTGGGAAGAGTTAACCCTTCAGCACTGGGAGGATATATAAAGTCAGGTGCTGCTTTCTGCTGGTAATTAGATCTGTACTCTGACCATGTCTTGTTTATGATGCATCTTAAAGGGGTACTCCGTCCCTAGACATCTTATCCCCTATCCAAAGGATAGGGGATAAGATGTCGTATCGTGGGGGTCCCACCACTGGGACCCCCATGATCTCTGTGCAGTACCCGACATTCATTTAGAATGCTTGGAGTGGGCAGTGGGGGTCGTGAAGTCACTGTCACGCCCCTCATGATGTCATGCTCCGCCTCCTCAATGCAAGTCTATGGGAGGGGGCGTGGCGGCTGCCACGCCCCCTCACATAGACTTGCATTGAGGGGGCGTGACGTGATATCACGAGGGGCGTGGAAGTGATGTCACGATCCCCACTGCCCACTCCAAGCGTTCTAAACGAATGTCAGGTACTACACAGAGATCATGGGGGTCCCAGTGCCGTGACCCCACGATCCGACATCTTATCCCCTATGCTTTGGGGATAAGCGGAGTACCCCTTTAAGTGCAAATAAGGTTTGTGGAAGTGTTCCTTGAAAATAGGTCTGCTCCTGTTCTGTCTCCACAAGAATACTTGGGGGACTTTTATTAATTGAGCATCAGGTGAAATAAGTATTGAACACGTCCCCATTTCTCTCACTAAATATATTTCCAGAGGTGCTATTGACACGAAATGTTCCCCAGATGTTTGTAAGAACCAAAGTAATTCATACATAAAAAGAATCCATAACAAATAAGATCAGGAATTAAGTTATGTGTTACAATGTGAAATGACACAAGGAAAAGTATGGAACACATGAATTAAAAGGGAGGTGCAAAAAGGCCTGGAAAACCAAGACAGCAGTTGAGAAGCAATCCAGCCATCTGTCAGTGCAAATCAATGTCAGCTGGTTCCATTCCAACTAATGGCTACAGAATGGTCTCGTTACCAAGGTGTCACACAAGACGCATCTTATGATGGGTAAAAGCAAAGAGCTCAAGACCTTCATGACCTATTTGTTGTAAAACATAATGTGGTAATGGGGTGTGATACAGGGCAGATGGAATTACCCTAGGGGCAGATGGCATTAACCCCTTGTATTCGTGACGCCAGGGCATGGTTTATCCTCAATACACCTAAGGTATACCGCTGGATCCTGCTCTAGGCACGAGGGCAATAATGACTCCGATGCCAAGTTACAGACAACAGTAGCTTTACTGAGTGACAGATGCAGGGGTGTACCTAGAGCATTTGGCACCCGGGGCGGACCCTTTGTTTGGCACACCCCCCCCCCACACACACACACACACACGCACCCCCCCTTAATTACACCCCCTCCCTCCCCTCCCCCCAGGAGCAGACTGACAACACTCGGGGCCCCCAGACCAAAAAAAAAAGCAAGGGCCCCTGCAGCTGGTCAATCTTCTGCCATGCTCCTATTCCACCCAAATCCCACACACAATAAATAAAAATGTATATATGTAAGAAACACTTAAACGTAGGTAAATTTCTATAACCAATAATACTGGTATACAAGGAGTAAATATATACCACCACACAATAACTGGATAATACCACCATACTGTATAAAACCACTATATACAGACCAGTATACTATAAAGGATCTGTATACAATATAAGTGATTATATACAGGACCATATGGCGGTAGATATCAGCTGTATACAGGATGTGTATACCATATAAGTGATTACAGTTACATTTTGGGACTCACAATTACGTCTTTTCTGATCAGCGGCGTCCTCTTTCCTTTTCTTCTCCGTCCGGATCCCCTAACTTCTGCAGGACAAACATGTCAGACTCTTCATATTTTCAGTGCCCTCCCCTCCTCTACACAATCTTCCCATCTATAGGCCCACAAACTGTAAAAATGCCCTCCTTGGTGTCCTGCACAGTAAAAGGGCAGGTTGGTAGGTAGCCAGGTAACCCCCTCTTTCCCATAGGTATATGCAGAGTTACACCCCCCCCTCTTTCCCATAGGTATATACAGAGTTACACCCCCCTCTCTTTCCCATAGGTATATGCAGAGCTACACTACACCCCCCCCTCTTTCCCATAGGTATATGCAGAGTTACACCCCCCCTCTTTCCATAGGTATATGCAGAGCTAAACCCCCCACCCCCTCTTCCCCATAGGTAAATGCAGAGCTACACCCCCCCCTCTTTCCCATAGGTATATGCAGAGCTACACCCCCCCTCTTTCCCATAGGTATATGCAGAGCTACACCCCCCCCCCCCTCTTTCCCATAGGTATATCTAGGGCTGAGCGGTATACCGGTTCATACCGAATACCACATTTTTTGGGCTGCACAATATAGATTTTCCCCCATACCGCAATACCGGCTGGGCCCCTCCCCCTCTGGAATGTATTATCAGCCTAGCACAGCGCTGCCCCCACATCGGGGAACTAATCCTATGTTACCCGCCAGCACTGTTCTGCTCCCCCCAATTAATGATCAGCCCAGCTGGGTACTACTCACATATGTCAAGCACTGCCCTCCTCCTCTTTGTTGGGGGCCGCCGGGCGCTGGAACTCTATACTGTACGCCAGTGGTCTCCAACCTGCAGACCTCTAGATGTTGCAAAACTACAACTCCCAGCATGCCCGGACAGCCGGCGATGGAACTCTCTGTACGCCAGTGGTCTCCACCCTGCGGACTTCCAGTTGTTGCAAAAGTACAACTCCGAGCATGCCCGGACAGTCGGCGATGGAACTCTCTGTACGCCAGTGGTCTCCACCCTTCGGACTTCCAGTTGTTCCAAAACTACAATTCCCACCATGCCCGGACAGCCAACGGCTGTCCGGGCATACTGGGAGTTCTAGTTTTGCAACAACTGGAGGTCGGCAGGTTGGAGACCGCCGGCGTACAGTGAGTTCCATCGCCGGCGGCCCCCAACAAAGAGGAGGAGGGCAGTGCTTGACATATGTGAGTAGTACCCCGCTGGGCTGATCATTAATTGGGGGGAGCAGAACAGTGCTGGCGGGTCACATGATTTTGGGGGGGGGGGGGAAGCCGAACACCGCGCGCGGGTCACATGATAGGGGCGGGGGGGCAGAACAGCGCTGGTGGGTCACATGATTTTGGGGGGGGAAATACCGTTATATACCGTGGAACCACCATAAGTTAAAAAAATACTGTGATACACATATATGGTCATACCGCCCAGCCCTAGGTATGTGCAGAGCACCCCCCTCCCCTATAGGTAAATGCAGAGCACCCCCCCTCTTGCCTATAGGTAAATGCAGACAACCCCCCCTCTCCCCCCCTTCCCTATAGGTAAATGCAGAGCACCCCCCTCTCCCCCTTCCCTATAGGTATATACAGAGCACCCCCCTCTCCCCCCTTCCCTATAGGTATATGCAGAGCACCCCCCCTCCCCCCTTCCCTATAGGTATATGCAAAGCATTCCCCCCTCTCCTCCTCTCCCCTATCGGTAAATGCAGATCGCCCCCTCTCTCCCCCCTTCCCTATAGGTAAATGCAGAGCACCCCCCCTCCCCCCCCCTTCCTTATAGGTAAATGCAGAGCCCCCCCCCACTCCCCCCCTTCCCTATAGGTAAATGCAGAGCACCCCCCCCTCTCCCCCCTTCCCTATAGGTAAATGCAGAGCACCCCCCCTCTCCCCCTTCCCTATAGGTAAATGCAGAGCAGCCCCCCCTCCCTCTCCCCCCCTTCCCTATAGGTAAATGCAGAGCACCCCCCCCCTTCCCTATAGGTAAATGCAGAGCACCCCCCCTCTCTCCCCCTTCCCTATAGGTAAATGCAGAGCACCCCTCCTCCCTCTCCCCCCCTTCCCTATAGGTAAATGCCGAGCACCCCCCCCCTCCCTCTAGGTATATGTAGAGTACCCCCCCCCCCCTTTCCCCATAGGTAAATGTAGAGCAAAAATAAAAATAAAAAAGGATGCTCACCTGATATCCCACGCAGCGATCTCCTCAGCTGCAGGGCCCGCGTCTTCTCCCCTCCACAGTACAGGCGCTGATGAGTGACGTCACCGACGCCTGTACTGCGCGCTGCGTGGGGGCGGAGGTCACGTCTCTTCTGTGTAGCTTCAGATGTGGCTCACACAGAGGAGACGCTTTCTCGTGTATGTGCGTGTATCGCGCATACAGGAGAAGGCACCGCTGCCTGCTGGGCATCTGGGACGAGTGTCCCGGACCTCAGCAGCTGTGGCGGTGGTGGGTCAGTCCGCCCCTGGCACCCCCCTTGAGAGTGGCACCCGGGGCGAGCCGCCCCCCCCCCACCCCCTTGGTACACCACTGGACAGATGGTCTGTCTATGCAGTTCAGCCAGGGCCCAAGGAGGTGACCAGTGACTTCAGAGATCTTAAGGGCTTGCTGGGACTTGCAGTGGTTTTGGACAATTTAGAGCAGGCCACTCTGACTTGACAATAGATGACTGTGACTGACTTGACTTGAGACTGACTAAGCTGTGACTGTAGCTTACTTGTAGACTTGAAGGCTTGTGGCTGCAGACTTAACTGGAAATCAAGAGCATAAGAGAGAGAGCTAGCTCCTCCCAGGGCTTATATGGGGGGGGGACCAGGAGGGGTCCCATAGGTCACCCTTAGGTCACAAGGTCACGGATACCTCCTGGTTACACTCACATGACAACTCACATGACAACTGGTGATCCCATGTTAACATTTCTTAAAGGGGTACTCCACCCCTAGACATCTTATCCCCTATCAAAAGTCTAGGGGATAAGATGTCAGATCGCGGGGGTCCCGTCGCTGGGGACCCCCGGGATCTCGGCTGCAGCACCCACCTGTTGCAGCTTCCGGCAGCGCTGGAGGCTCTCATCCTAACGCCTCACGACCACGGTGACGGGAGATTGTGACGTCACGACTCCACCCCCGTGTGATTTCACGCCCCGCCCCCTCAATGCAAGTCTATGGGAGGGGGCGTGACAGCCATCACGCCCCTCCCATAGACTTGCATTGAGGGGGCGGGATGTCACACGGGGGCGGAGTCGTGACATCACGATCTCCCGTCACCGTGGTCGGGAGCCAAAGCCGCCAGCGTTTACGGAAGCCGCAACAGGTGGGTGCTGCAGCCGAGATCCCGGGGGTCCCCAGCGACGGGACCCCCCGCATTCTGACATCTTATCCCCTATCCTTTCGATAGGGGATAAGATGTCTAGGGGCGGAATACCCCTTTAAAGCTATAACACTCATATACATTTTACAGTATAACACATGGCAGAAAATATATATACATGAGGAGACAGGTGTAGAGGGGGCCTCGGAGACACTGCAGGGAGGCTGCCTGACAGGGCAGCAAGGTTACAGGGGTATAACTCCTGTACTGGGCCACCACAATAACAGCATGGCATTGGTTACAGGCACATTTCTAAGCTCCTGAAGGTTCTGGTGAGCACTGCTGGGGCCATAATACTGAAAAGGAAAGACAATCGTTTCTCCATAAATTTGCCTTGACCAGGTGCTGTGGCCTGCGGGGCAATGAGGCACTATGGTCATTATTATTAGGGATGTCCCGATACCATTTTTTTTAAGACCGAGTACAAGTACCGATACTTTAATTCTAGTACTCGATACTGTGCGGTATCCCTATGCCCGGGCTGCAAAAGGTAAACAAAAATAAATTTTAACGCATGTTCCTACGTTGGCCTTACGCTCTTCCTGGGGACATTTGTGTCATGTACCTAATTGTGTGTGTATATATGTGTCATGTACCTAATTGTGTGTGTATATATGTGTCATGTACCTAATTGTGTGTGTATATGTGTCATGTACCTAATTGTGTGTATATGTGTCATGTACCTAATTGTGTGTGTATATGTGTCATGTACCTAATTGTGTGTGTATATGTGTCATGTACCTAATTGTGTGTGTATATGTGTTATGTACCTAATTGTGTGTATATGTGTCATGTACCTAATTGTGTGTGTATATGTGTAATGTACCTAATTGTGTGTGTATATGTGTCATGTACCTAATTGTGTGTATATGTGTCATGTACCTAATTGTGTGTGTATATGTGTCATGTACCTAATTGTGTGTGTATATGTGTCATGTACCTAATTGTGTGTGTATATGTGTCATGTACCTAATTGTGTGTGTATATGTGTCATGTACCTAATTGTGTGTGTATATGTGTAATGTACCTAATTGTGTGTGTATGTGTCATGTATCTAATTGTGTGTGTATATGTGTAATGTACCTAATTGTGTGTATATGTGTCATGTACCTAATTGTGTGTATATATGTGTAATGTACCTAATTGTGTGTGTATATGTGCCATGTACCTAATTGTGTGTGTATATGTGCCATGTACCTAATTGTGTGTGTATATGTGTAATGTACCTAATTGTGTGTGTATATATGTGTCATGTACCTAATTGTGTGTGTATATGTGTCATGTACCTAATTGTGTGTGTATATGTGTCATGTACCTAATTGTGTGTGTATATGTGCCATGTACCTAATTGTGTGTGTATATGTGTCATGTACCTAATTGTGTGTGTATATGTGTCATGTACCTAATTGTGTGTGTATATGTGTCATGTACCTAATTGTGTGTGTATATGTGTAATGTACCTAATTGTGTGTGTATATGTGTCATGTACCTAATTGTGTGTGTATATGTGTCATGTACCTAATTGTGTGTGTATATATGTGTCATGTACCTAATTGTGTGTGTATATGTGTCATGTACCTAATTGTGTGTGCGTGTGTGTCATGTACCTAATTGTGTGTGCGTGTGTGTCATGTACGTGTGTGTAGTAAGGCACCCCACAATGGTGAAGCTCGTGTAAAATTTACTGAAAAACATTTGGAAAAGTCAGGGAAATATTGGGAGAATATAGGGGGAGATTTATCAAAACCTGTGCAGAGGAAAAGTGGTGCAGTTGCCCATAGCAACCAATCAGATCGCTGTACGGTTTTAAACTGTATACGGTTTGAAAATGGATGTCCGGTTGCATACGGTTTAATACGCTTTTTGAAAAAAAATACGGTTTTATGGTTTTATGTTTGTCCTTAATTAAATAAAGTTCTTCTTGTTCTATTTGTGGGAAGAACTTTCTGTGTGTACTGCGCATGTGCAAACTACAAAACCGTATTGTGCAAACCGGATGGAACCGTATACGGTTCAGTACGGTTGCCATTGACCACCATTTTTTTTTTAACATATACGGGTTGTATCCAGTTTTTCACCCAGACATAAAACCGTAGTAGATTGCGGTTTCATGTACGGGAAAAAAACGGATAAAACTGTAAATGATGCAAAACGAACACAACCGGATGCTACGTTTGGCATACGGTTTTCAATGACATGTCTATACGGTTTTCAATGACATATCTATACGGTTTTCAATGACATATCTATACGGTTTTCAATGACATATCTATACGGTTTTCAATGACATATCTATACGGTTTTCAATGACATATCTATACGGTTTTCAATGACATATCTATACGGTTTTCAATGACATGTCTATACGGTTTTCAATTACATATCTATACGGTTTTCAATGACATGTCTATACGGTTTTCAATGACATATCTATACGGTTTTCAATGACATATCTATACGGTTTTCAATGACATATCTATACGGTTTTCAATGACATATCTATACGGTTTTCAATGACATATCTATACGGTTTTCAATGACATATCTATACGGTTTTCAATGACATGTCTATACGGTTTTCAATGACATGTCTATACGGTTTTCAATGACATATCTATACGGTTTTCAATGACATGTCTATACGGTTTTTACACTGAAACTGGACAAGGGAACCGTATTGCAGTAACGAGATGTGAATGCCTAAGTGTGTTGAATACTTTTTCCCTGCGTCATTTCACATTATTACACATAACACGATGTCTTATTTGTTTTGGTTTCCTTTTACGAATGGGTTACTTGGGTTGTTACCATCATCTGGTGAAGATTTCATGTCAATTGCACCTTTGGAAATAAATGTAGTGAGAAAAATGGTGACGTGTTCAATACTTCTTTCCCTCGCTATACACAGCCGTATTTCTCCTCTAGTTTTACAGATGTTGCACAATCCCGCTTTGCGGCGGGCATCGTGCCGTGAGTCACCAGGAGCCGGCATCAAGAACAAGTTTCTCTGTTTCGCTCTACTCAGCAGTTTTGTGTCAGTAGGAGGCAGAGAAAGCAGATGGATTTTTCTCTTGTCACATGGTGATGTGAGGAAACACAAGAAAGAAAGGGAAAGACCCTGACACAGAGAAACGCTGAGACCTGGCGCGTGGGTGTCGGGAACTACAATACACCGAGAGTTAATCAGTTACAGATGGCAACGTCGGTCCAATGTGTGACAATAATACGGGGCAGTATCTGCCATTTATATATCTCTATGCACCGTCTTGCCTGCTTCAGGCCGTCCAAGACATCATTTAATGTGCTGTGCAGTATTCCATACTAGTGGTCACCAGTAGGGGGAGTATTTTTTTTATTTTTATATATATATATATATATATATATATATATATATATATATATGTATATAAACGGGATCAGTATTTTCCTCGGGGAGAGGAAAATACTGATCCCGTTTAGCTAGTCAGAGGCCTCTCACCCAGCCAAGCCAGATAACCCTGCTCTGTACTGACGAGGGGCAAGTAACCCGAAACAGCTGTCTGCAGATGGGTGCTCTTTCCTTCTGGAGAGAATTCTGGCTTGGCATAAAATCCCAATCAGTTCTGAGACTTCTTAACTGGAGCCGGAGCTGGTTGCAGGACACACTACCTGTATAGGGGGTGTGGTGAGCTCATTTGAATATATATATATATATATATATATATATATATATATATATATATATATGCAAATCAAAAAATGTTGCAGTATCTTGTAATACCTTTTTTATCGGACTAACAGAATTTTGTAGAGACAAGCTTTCGGGATTCCGGGAGGAATCCCGAAAGCTTGTCTCTACAAAATTCTGTTAGTCCAATAAAAAAGGTATTACAAGATACTGCAACATTTTTTGATTTGCATCTGCATCATTGGACTAATACGGCTACTTAAATTTACTATATATAAATATATATATATATATATATATATATACACATATATATATATATATATATATATATATAAAATACTCCCCCTACTGGTGTTACTACTCCCCATAACCCCCCCCCCCCCCAGTTGTATATATATATATATATATATATATATATATATATATATATATATATATACACACAACTGGTGGATCCTGTATGGCAGTAACCAGCAGGAAAGAAAAAAAAAAAACTGAATGCCGCTAAAGACGCCGGTCACAGAGATGATCCCATACAGTTAAAGGGGTTATCCAGGAAAAAAAAAAATTTAATATATCAACTGGCTCCAGAAAGTTAAACAGATTTGTAAATTACTTCTAATAAAAAATCTTAATCCTTTCAGTACTTATAAGCTTCTAAAGTTAAGGTTGTTCTTTTCTGTCTGAGTGCTCTCTGATGACACGTGTCTCAGGAACCGCCCAGTTTAGAAGAGGTTTGCTATGGGGATTTGCTTCTAAACTGGGCGTTTCCCAAGACAGGTGTCATCAGAGAGCACTTAGACAGAAAAGAGCAACCTTAACTTCAGAAGCTCATAAGTACTGAAAGGATTAAGATTTTTTAATAAAAGTAATTTACAAATCTGAATTCGGGTAGAAAACAGACATGGCGCACATCTACAATCTTGTATAATGATCTGATTGCTTCTCAGCATAATATCAAAAACTAACAGGTTGTTAGTATATACGTTTTGATCAATAAGTACAAAGCCCACTCGCCACGTCAAGGTCACCTATCCATAGTGGGTCCCTAACGTCCCTAGCATAAAATGGCGTAGCATCGGGCGGCGACCACCACCGCCGCGACACCAATGCCCACGGGGGGGGAAGCGACCCACTGGCAGAGAGGCCCCAATGCCACTCAAACCAGTCTATGGGCTGCACCCGCCCGCAGACACAGCGCCACGGCAGCAACGGACGCCGCCCAGCACCACCCCAGTGTGAACAAGGTGTAATAGCTCACTTATGGGGTGCGGCCCATAGACTGGTTTGAGTGGCATTGGGGCTGCTCTGCCGGTGGGTCGTTCCCCCCCCTGTGGGCACTGGTGTCGCGGAGGTGGTGGTCGCCGCCCAGTGCTACGCCATTTTATGCTAGGGACGTTAGGGACCCACTCTGGATAGGTGGCCTTGACGTGGCGAGTGGGCTTGTACTTTTTGATCAAAAATGTATACTAACAACCTGTTAGTTTTTGATATTATGCTGAGAAGCAATCAGATCATTATACAAGATTGTAGATGTGCACCATGTCTGTTTTCTACCTGAATTCACAAATCTGTTTAACTTTCTGGAGCCAGTTGATATATAAAAAAAAAAAAGTCGTCCGGGACCCGCGGCTAATATCACACATCGCCGATCGCGGCAATGTGCGGTATTAACCCTTTAGAAGCGGCGGTCAAAGCTGAACGCCGCTTCTAAAGTGAAAGTATCCCGGCTAGTCAGTCGGGCTGTTCGGGACCGCCGCGGTGAAATCGCGTTGTCCCGAACAGCTTACAGGACACCGGGAGGGCCCTTACCTGTCTCCTCAGTGTCCGATCGACGAATGACTGCTCTGTGCCTGAGATCCAGACAGGAGCAGTCAAGTGCTGATAACACTGATCACAGGCGTGTTAATACACGCCAGTGATCAGGATGAGAGATCAGTATGTGCAGTGTTATAGGTCCCTATGGGATAACAATGATCAGTGTAAGAGATCAGTGTGTGCAGTGTTATAGGTCCCTATGGGATAATAATGATCAGTATAAGAGATCAGTGTGTGCAGTGTTATAGGTCCCTATGGGATAATAATGATCAGTATAAGAGATCAGTGTGTGCAGTGTTATAGGTCCCTATGGGAGAGATCAGTGTGTGCAGTGTTATAGGTCCCTATGGGATAATAATGATCAGTGTAAGAGATCAGTGTGTGCAGTGTTATAGGTCCCTATGGGATAATAATGATCAGTGTAAGAGATCAGTGTGTGCAGTGTTATAGGTCCCTATGGGAGAGATCAGTGTGTGCAGTGTTATAGGTCCCTATGGGATAATAATGATCAGTGTAAGAGATCAGTGTGTGCAGTGTTATAGGTCCCTATGGGATAATAATGATCAGTGTAAGAGATCAGTGTGTGCAGTGTTATAGGTCCCTATGGGATAACAATGATCAGTGTGTGCAGTGTTATAGGTCCCTATGGGAGCTATAACACTGCAAAAAAAAAGTAAAAAAAAAAAGTGTTAATAAAGGTCATTTAACCCCTTCCCTAATAAAAGTTTGAATCACCCCCCTTTTCCCATAAAAAAAATAAAACAGTGTAAATTAAAAAAAATAAACATATGTGGTATCACCGCGTGCGTAAATGTCTGAACTATAAAAATATATCATTAATTAAACAGCACGGTCAATGGCGTACGCGCCAAAAAACTCCAAAGTCCAAAAAAGCGTATTTTTGGTCACTTTTTATACCATTAAAAAATGAATAAAAAGTGATCAAAAAGTCAGATCAAAACAAAAATCATACCAATAAAAACTTTAGATCACGGTGCAAAAAATGAGCCCTCATACTGCCCTGTACATGGAAAAATAAAAAAGTTATAGGGGTCAAAATAGGACATTTTTAAACGTATACATTTTCCTGCATGTAGTTAGGATTTTTTCCAGAAGTGCGACAAAATCAAACCTATATACCGTATATACTCGAGTATAAGCCGACCCGAGTATAAGCCGAGACCCCTAATTTCAACCCAAAATCCCAGGAAAAGTTATTGACTCGAGTATAAGCCTAGGGTGGGAAATACATCATCCCCCCCGGTCATCATCCAGACCCCCGTCATTAACATCCTCATTATCATCACCGCCTGTCATCATCCAGACCCTCATCATCATCACCTGTCATCATCCCCTTGTAATCATCCCACACACCCCCCCTTCATCATCCCCTTGTCATCATCCCCACCCCCCTTCATCATCCCACACCCCCCTTCATCATCCTCTTGTCATCATCCCACACCCCCCCCCTTCATCATCCTCTTGTCATCATCCGCCCTCAGTGGTCTTCAACCTGCGGACCTCCAGAGGTTTCAAAACTACTACTCCCACTGCGGGTGGAGAGTTCACTCGAGTATAAGCCGAGGGGGGTGTTTTCAGCACGAAAAATCGTGCTGAAAAACTCGGCTTATACTCGAGTATATATGGTAAATAGGGTATCATTTTAACCGTATGGACCTACAGAATAAAGATAAGGCGTCATTTTTACCGAAAAAAGCACTGCGTAGAAACGGAAGCCCCCAAAACTTACAAAATGGCGTTTTTTCTTAAATTTTGTCGCACAATGATTTTTTTTTTCCGTTTCGCCGTGAATTTTTGGGTAAAATGACTAATGTCACTGCAAAGTAGAGTTGGTGACGCAAAAAATAAGCCATAATATGGATTTTTAGGTGGAAAATTGAGAGGGTTATGATTTTTAAAAGGTAAGGAGGAAAAAACGAAAGTGCAAAAACGGAAAAACCCTGAGTCCTTAAGGGGTTAAATGGAGACTTACCCCATACAATGCCACAGATACTCCCAGAGTGACAATCACCGTGATAGCCCCATATGGTGCAACAAAGTGCTTGCCGCAGAGATGATCCTATACCAGTATAATGACAAGCCCATATAATGCCCAATATGCTCCCTAGAATGTAATTTTATACTAAGGATATGTTCACATGACATTAAAGGGGTACTCCGCTGCCCGAGCGTTTGGAACATTTGGTACCGAGCACTTGGAGCAGGCGGCAGGGGTCATGATGTCACAGCCACACCCCACGTGACGCCACGCCATGCCCCCTTAATGCAAGTTTATGGGAGGGGGCGTGGTGAAAGCCACGCCCCCTCCCATAGACTTGCGTTGAGGGGGTGTGGTGTGGCATCACAAGGGGCATGGCCATGACGTCACAACCCCCGCACCCAGCATTCTAAATGAACGGCGGTTGCTGCACAGAGATCTCGGGGGGGAGGGGTCCCAACTGAGGGACCCCCGCAATCAGACATCTTATCCCATATCCTTTGGAGTTGTGAGGTGCCCCTTTAAGTTGCAGGGAAGGGAGACACCTAGCGGCCAAGACTCTAAAGCTGTGGACATCAGTGATCATGCTAATGCCCGCCATTAACCCTTCAGATGCTGTGATTAATACTGATCATGGCATCTAAAGCATAATGGCGGCATAGAGAGACTCATCGGATCACCCGTGTGAAAACCTTTCCCCAATAGATATTAAAATCCGCACCTTTTCCCATTTGACAAATTTTTTTTTTAAATGCAATAAAAAAACTTATTTGTGCACTCAGATGTTGCACAATCCCTTATTTAACCATAAAATGTACGGCACAAGCAAATAAGTTATTATTTTGGAGGGAAATTGATAAGAAAAATGCAATTTAGCACCTAAAATAAAAAACAATGGGGGAGATTTATCAAAACCTGGCAAGAGGAAATGATGTCCAGTTGCCCATAGCAACCAATCAGATTGCTTCTTTAATTTTTAACAAGGCCTCTGCAAAAGTGAAAGAAGCGATCTGATTGGTTGCTATGGGCAACTGGGCAACTTTTCCTTAGCACAGATTTTGATAAATCTCCCCCAATGTCTTTTACACTTTTATTAAAACATTTTTATTTATTTTTAATACACTTTATTAGACTTTTAGGAGGAATCATTAGATTCCTCAGACGGATGAATAGAGTTCTATTGAACTCCATTGATCTGTGATCCATTGATAGAGCCTGATTCAGCCAGGATCTATCAATGACAGAGCCACGGGACAGCAGGAAGCAGAGGTAAGTCCTCCGGCTACCTCTATAGTGGATCTCCCCCCCCCCCCCGATCGTGCTGCGGGGGGGATCCACCCCACTAGCCCACCAGGGAGCATTCACAGATCCCTTTAGACGCCGCTGTCAGCGGCGATCTAAAGGGTTAATAGCCAGCAGCTGCGATCGCCGCATGCTGGCTATTAGCGGCGGCCCCCGGCTACTGAAAACAGCTGGGGACTGCAGAGTATGGAGACTGCTACTCCAGACTGCTGAGGCCGCATGCTGGCTATTAGCGGCGAAACTGCATGTCCCGGGCGTCGGGAGGTACAAATTCCACATACCAAAAAAGATCGATTCAAAAATATTTTTAATCGATTCAGTATCGCCAAATGAAAAATCGCGATAATCGAGTGAATCGATTTTTTCTTACACCCCTAATATATATTTTAATGATATAAATAACATTGCGTTTCTGTAATCCTTTCACCTCATAAATCAATTGCAAAGGGTGACATCTATAGGTAATAACTAGGTACTAGATGTTTTTAAACTTTTATGATTCATCTGTATTGTCTAAATCAGGGGGTCTCAAACTCAAATTATCTGGGGGCCACTGAAGGTAGAGGCTGAGTGAGGCTGGGCCACATGCGCCCCTCACATATAATGCCCCCATCATGCGCCCCTCACATATAATGCCTCCATCATGCGCCCCTCACATATAATGCCCCCATCATGTGCCCCTCACATATAATGCCCCCATCATGCGCCCCTCACATATAATGCCTCCATCATGCGCCCCTCACATATAATGCCTCCATCATGCGCCCCTCACATATAATGCCTCCATCATGCGCCCCTCACATATAATGCCTCCATCATGCGCCCCTCACATATAATGCCTCCATCATGCGCCCCTCACATATAATGCCTCCATCATGCGCCCCTCACATATAATGCCCCCATCATGCGCCCCTCACATATAATGCCTCCATCATGCGCCCCTCACATATAATGCCCCCATCATGTGCCCCTCACATATAATGCCCCCATCATGCGCCCCTCACATATAATGCCTCCATCATGCGCCCCTCACATATAATGCCCCCATCATGTGCCCCTCACATATAATGCCCCCATCATGTGCCCCTCACATATAATATAATGCCCCCATCATGCGCCCCTCACATATAATATAATGCCCCCATCATGCGCCCCTCACATATAATGCCCCCATCATGTGCCCCTCACATATAATGCCCCCATCATGCACCCCTCACATATAATGCCCCATCATGCGCCCCTCACATATAATGCCCCCATCATGCACCCCTCACATATAATGCCCCCATCATGCGCCCCCACATATAATGCCCCATCATGCGCCCTCACATATAATGCCCCCATCATGTGCCCCTCACATATAATGCCCCCATCATGTGCCCCTCACATATAATGCCCCCATCATGCGCCCTCACATATAATGCCCCCATCATGTGCCCCTCACATATAATGCCCCCATCATGCACCCTCACATATAATGCCCCCATCATGCGCCCCCACATATAATGCCCCCATCATGCGCCCCTCACATATAATGCCCCCCATCATGCGCCCCTCACATATAATGCCCCCCATCATGCGCCCCTCACATATAATGCCCCCATCATGCGCCCCTCACATATAATGCCCCCATCATGCGTCCCTCACATATAATACCCCATTCATGTGCCCCTCACATATAATACCCCCATCATGTGCCCCTCACATCTAATGCCCCCATCATGCGCCCCTCACATATAATGCTCCCATCATGCGCCCCTCACATATAATGGCCCCCATCATGCGCCCTTCACATATAATGGCCCCCATCATGCGCCCCTCACATATAATGCCCCCATCATGCGTCCCTCACATATAATGCCCCCATCATGCGTCCCTCACATATAATGCCCCCATCATGCGCCCCTCACATATAATGCCCCCATCATGCGTCCCTCACATATAATGCCCCATCATGCGCCCCTCACATATAATGCCCCCATCATGTGCCCCTCACATATAATGCCCCCATCATGCGCCCCTCACATATAATGCTCCCATCATGCGCCCCTCACATATAATGCCCCCATCATGCGCCCCTCACATATAATGCCCCCATCATGCGCCCCTCACATATAATGCCCCCATCATGCGCCCCTCACATATAATGCCCCCATCATGTGCCCCTCACATATAATGCCCCCATCATGCGCCCCTCACATATAATGCTCCCATCATGCGCCCCTCACATATAATGCCCCCATCAAGCGCCCCTCACATATAATGCCCCCATCATGCGCCCCTCACATATAATGCCCCCATCATGTGCCCATCACATATAATGCCCCCATCATGCGCCCCTCACATATAATGCTCCCATCATTCGCCCCTCACATATAATGCTCCCATCATGCGCCCCTCACATCTAATGCCCCCATCATGCGCCCCTCAAATATAATGCCCCCATCATGCGCCCCTCAGATATAATGGCCCCCATCATGCGCCCCTCACATATAATGCCCCCATCATGTGCCCCCACATATAATGCCCCCATCATGCGCCCCTCAGATATAATGGCCCCCATCATGTGCCCCTCACATATAATGCCCCCATCATGTGCCCCCACATATAATGCCCCCATCATAGATATGACCCCCATCTGTTAGGGCTCCCAAGTAGGTATAGAGGCCCCATATAGTTATGATCCCTATCACTGATGGGGGTAATATCTATGTGGGGGCCTGTCTACCTACAGGGGAGCCCTGATGATCAGGTAGGGGTTCCCAATAGGTGTACAAGCCCCCACATAGATATTACCCCCGGCACGCAGGGCTCCTAATTAAACAACTATGCCCCCTAAGAAGATAGGTTAACCTCTGGTGATAAGCAGGTCCTCCCTTATTGAGCAAGTTAAGTTAAAGGGGTACTCCAGTGGAAAACATTTTTTTTTTTTTTTTTTATCAACTGGTGCCAAAAAGTTAAACAGATTTGTAAATTACTTCTATTAAAAGATCTTTACCCTTCCAGTACTTTTTAGCAGCTGTACGCTACAGAGGAAATTCTTTTCTTTTTTACTTTCTTTTTTGTCTTGTCCACAGTGCTCTCTGCTGACACCTCTGTCCATGTCAGGAACTGTCCGGATCAGCAAGGTTTGCAATGGGGATTTTCTCCTGCTCTGGACAGTTCCTGGTACAGGCAGCAGGTGTCAGCAGAGAGCACTGTGGACAAGACAAAAAAGAAATTCAAAAAGAAAAGACTTTCCTCTGTAGCATACAGCTGCTAAAAAGTTATTTTTTTAATAGAAGTAATTTACAAATCTGTTTAACTTTCTGGCACCAGTTTGGAGAGCACTGGTCTAGAGTGTGATGTATTGAAAAATAATAGATTATCCCAAATGTAATATATATATTAGGCCTAGTGTCACTATGGTAACACCAAACTGTGACATCACAGGGGCAAGAAGTGTTGTCAT